>NC_083594.1:1660774-1673274 GCF_027579695.1 Neoarius graeffei | reverse complement strand
CAGAGGATTACAATGGTTGCTCATGTGATAAAAATGTGCGATTTGCGATTACATATTTTAATTGTTAGACAGCATTAGTTATTATTATTAGAGTTACTTCATGCTGAATTCAGAAGTAAGGTAAACAGTAACAACCGTGAGCTGTAGATATTTATGCTCAAATCCACTCAAAGTAGGGGGCGGGGCACCATCACGCTGTGTCAAGACAAGAACTTTCCTGAGAAATAACGCGAACGTCTGCATCATGCAGGATTTGCAAGCGGGACAAAATATGGCAGGCGCGGGCGGGAGCGGGACTGAAAATCATAATTCTTTGCGGGCGCGGGCGGGAGCGGGACTGAACAATGCGGGCGGGAGCGGGACTGAACAATGCGGGCGGGAGCGGGACTGAACAATGCGGGCGGGAGCGGGACTGAAAAATCCGACCCGCGCAGACCTCTATCCATCGACTGGGGTCTTTCTGTGTGGAGTTCCTCTGGTTTCCTCCAACAGTCCAAAGGCATGTGAATTCGGTCAGCTGGCTCCTCTGAACCCCCCAGAGGTGTGAGTGTGATGGATTGGGGACCTGCCCAGGGTCCCGCCCCTCACCTGAGGTCAGCTGGGATTCGCTCCAACTCACCTGTGACCCTGATGGATATGCGGTCTAGATAACAGATGTATGTATTTATGGATAGATGCATATAATTTAATACAGTATTTAATGAGGTGGTTCTTGTCATGGTTATAGTGTATGAGCAAATCTTAACAGTTTTGTATTTTATTTAGTAATTTCTGAGATGAACAGCAGATGGTGTCAAAGTCACAAAAAACAGCATACTAGTACTAATACGAAGAACCAGAAGAAGGGGGAGGAGGAGAAATGGTAGAAATTCATGCTAACATTGCATTTAATGATCATTACATTAATCACTCATTAACTAAATGACCACTTTTGACTCCAGTGTTATGAAGACATTGGTGTATTTGATGTAACGTCTTGTGTTTATTTTTGTTTGTTTAAAGTGTGAAGTGAACTTGCGTGTAAGTTTGGCATTTTAAATAAAATATTTAAACTTAATTATTTAGTAATGTGAGATTACTTTTTGAAAATTTGTTGAAGAAACGTTTCTACGTTTTGAAAAATGAAAAAGAAAAAAATGACTGAGGTGGATTGAATTGTGCTGATGGTGTTAATACTCACAGTGGCCACTAGGGGGCAGAGAAACGCTCTGAGCTGTGATTTCTGATTTAATCAAACCACTGAATGTTTTTAAGTCATAAAGATTAAAATGTAAGAAATAATTTAGGAGATAAAATATATGAGAAACTGAAAACACAACTGTGCTGATTTGCATTTGATTAAACAACAACAACAACAACAACAACAACTCCGTGCTCATTTAAATAAAAGCCCTGAGCTGAATTTCTCCCTCCACTGGGGATGAACAGAATAAGTCTTCACTTGTTTTTTCATTGGTTTGTTTTTAAATAAACATCTTGCACTGCCTCTCTCTGCCACTAGAGGGGAAGAGAATGACACGGTAGTGGGCGTGGCTTCGACAGACTAAGCCGCGCCTCCGTGGGTGTGTTTCTGTGTGTATTTGCATGAAAGTATCATATATTTACATGAAATGTGTGTCAGTAGGGCAGCGCTCACATGCAGTGGAGCCAATGGAAACGTGAGACACACACACACACACACACACACACAGTCTCTCTCTCTCTCTCACACACACACACACACAGTCTCTCTCTCTCTCTCTCTCTCTCTCTCTCTCTCTCACACACACACACACACACACACACAGTCTCTCTCTCTCTCTCACACACACACACACACAGTCTCTCTCTCTCTCACACACACACACACACACACACACACACAGTCTCTCTCTCACACACACACACACACACACTCTCACACACACATACACACACGAGAGACTGAAATGGAAGGTTGGCATTGAGTGTGTGTGTGTGTGTGTGTGTGTGTGTAATCCTTGGGGCGCACACACACGCACACACACCGAGAGAGAGAAACAAACATCAGAGAGGACTCGAGGAAAGGGAGAACCCTGATAAACGTGTGTGTGTGTTTTATGGTGTAGATCCATGTGAGTGTGTGTGAGAGTGTGTGAGTGTGTGTGAGAGTGTGTGTGAGCCACACACTTGGATTTTCAGTAATTGCGATTGGAGAGAGCTGTCTTCTGCACATCACACACCCTGCTGAGGAGACTTTACACACACAGCGTTTTTATTTTTTTAAATTAATGTTATTCCTGTTGCCTGAGCTCTGCATCACGTGATCCGCCGACTGTCGCTGAGTTTTTGAGGTTTTGTTATTTTGTGAATTTCCGGTTCAGTCAAATTGCTCCGTGCGCGTGCACTCGCCGTGAGACCGAGCCGTGCGTCATGAGTTCAGCTGGACGGGTTCCGACAGCAAGAACCCACAGCCGCATCTGAGTCCGGAGCAGCACAGCATGGAGACCAGCTCAGGTGAGTGAGAGGGGAGGACTGAGCGCGCTGTGAGGATGAGGATGAGGATGTTTGTGTGCAGTGTAATGCTCCCATCACTCACTGGTGTCTCACTCTTCCATCATGGAAATATGTGGAGGGAAAAAAGTGAAAATTATTTCACATGTACAGTTAATAAAATGGGCGGCACGGTGGTGTAGTGGTTAGCGCTGTCGCCTCACAGCAAGAAGGTCCTGGGTTCGAGCCCCGTGGCCGGCGAGGGCCTTTCTGTGCGGAGTTTGCATGTTCTCCCCGTGTCCGCGTGGGTTTCCTCCGGGTGCTCCGGTTTCCCCCACAGTCCAAAGACATGCAGGTTAGGTTAACTGGTGACTCTAAATTGAGCGTAGGTGTGAATGTGAGTGTGAATGGTTGTCTGTGTCTATGTGTCAGCCCTGTGATGACCTGGCGACTTGTCCAGGGTGAACCCCGCCTTTCGCCCGTAGTCAGCTGGGATAGGATCCAGCTCACCTGCGACCCTGTAGAACAGGATAAAGCGGCTACAGATAGTGAGATGAGACAGTTCCTAAAATCACTTTCTGTTTCTTTCTCTCTCTTTTTTTCATTAAAAATCCTCCATGTATTGATTTAAAAACCCTTCGCTTACAGAAACATGCCACAGGGTCATAATTTCTCCACTAAAACCCAGAATCCTGAAGTTTCCTCTCACTGCACAAACCGGTGTTAATAATGATCTCATAAAAATAAATAAACTGTGTGGAAATAGCGTGTGAGAAATGTCATGGGTCGAAAACCCACATGTGGCTTTTTACTGTGAGGGTAAAAATCTAATCAACAAATTATATTCACCAATTAACCGAATAGACAGACATACAGGAGTGAAGTGATGATGCTGCGTATCCGACCTTTAGCTTAATAAAGTTAAACTGAAAACGAGGCCTGAGGTTTGGATGTAAATTTCGGTGATGAGGTTGAGGTCTGATGTTTGATGGTGGCAGTAGTTAAAGTTTGTGGGATTCAAAATTAACAAAGTTCAAATCCCAGCATGATTAGAGCCTTGAGCATGACCTTTAACCCTGAACCCTAGTGGTGTAATACTTGAGATCAGCCTTGGTCTCGAGATCACTTTTTGAAGGTCTCAGTCTCAGACGTAGAGACTCGGGATTTTATTTCAGCACCCTAGCTCTGGGATTTGACCAAACCTGTGCCTGTGGATCGTCTGATTTATTTGTTCACATCGTGACTGTGATTGGATGTAAAACTTCCTGCTTCAAATGCAACCAATAATGTGATTCATTGCTAAATTGAAATTTTTGTTAACAGCTGGCTCGCCTTATCCCCCTCCCCCCATTCTCACACGCAGGTCCAGTCCTGGTCTTGACTCGGTCTCGGTTTAGATGGTCTTGACTCTTTAATAAACACTGAAGTGTTCACTTGCATCCTGTTTCATTCCTACTGAAGCGACATGTAAATGGAGATTATTGTAACAGTCGAGTGAGCATCACACTGAACACTGACTCTCTTAACTTTAGTGTTTTTTGAAAATGGGACACAAAATTCATTAGAAATGCATTTGCTTTTGAATACATGATGACAATTATGTGTTTAGATTATTTATTAATACAAATGAAGCAAACCCCACCCCAACTCTGCCTATAACCCCACCCACAAACCTTGAGAACCGAAAGAGCGTGTTGAATGTGTAATATTTTGTGTTACTGAAAATCCAGCAGAATTGATTTGATGCCGTTAAACACATCCCGAATCAGTCAGGGGTCAGTATTCGGACCATTCACATTGTGATCGAAACAAAATATCGTTAATTTCAGAGCCACCAGAAACCTGTAGAACCTTCTAGAGATAACTGTTTGTTTTTATCAGCAGAGAACAAACAGGTGGAGCAGTGAATGAACACCTGTATATAAAACCACAAAGAGTTTAATCAACACTTGCACTGTGGTTAGGTGTTAAAGCGACACAGTAAGAGACTCTTTCATCCAACACTGTGTGTGTGTGTGTGTGTGTGTGTGTGTGTGTGTGTGTGTGAACTCACAATTTGTTAATAACATGTCCATATCAGCAGACGGGATCCCTGAGTGTTAACACGTACAGATATCTGTAACCTACGGCACACATTTTCCACCGTGCTGTTAAACCTCTAACTTACCTCCATTATGTCTGGTGTTAAAGTTCTTCCTCTGAGTCATGTCTCTGCCCCTTTTCCACCAAAGCAGTTCCAGGGCTGGTTCGGGGCCAGTGCTTAGTTTGGAACTGGGTTTTCTGTTTCCACTGACAAAGAACTGGCTCTGGGGCCAGAAAAGCCGGTTCCAGGCTAGCACCAACTCTCTGCTGGGCCAGAGGAAAGAACCGCTTACATCAGCGAGGGGGCGGAGTTGTTAAGACCAACAACAATAACAAGACCGCAAAAGATCGCCATTTTTAAGCGATGAGAAGCCACAGCTGTACAAACGCGAAGTCATCCATTATTATTATTGTTGTTGTTGCTGCAGCTGCTGCTTCTTCCGTGTTGTTTTTGCTTCGATATTCGCGCCAAGGTTTATGCAAACATAGCGACGTAACTGACGTATACAGCGACGTAATGACGTATACAGCGACGTAACTGACGTATACAGCGACGTAATGACGTGTCTCCCCTTAGCACCGCGAGCTATGGAAAAGCAAACTGGTTCTCAGCTGGCTCGCAAGTTGAGCGAGCTGTGAACCAGCACCGGCCCCGAACCAGCCCTGGAACTGATTTGGTGGAAAAGGGGTATCTGATAATAAACATCCTGTCTGTCCTCCTGTGCTTGAGCTTCAGCTCATTATAATCACATGAATAAACATAATTTAACCATAATGAGTTACTTGTGTCGTCATAATCTTAAACATAATCAGCTTCATTAATGAAGGTTTGTGGGTTTTTTTTTTTCCTGAGTTAAAAACTCACTGATTCTGAAATAAAGTGTCATAAATCGGTCAGAAGAAAAACCTGTGATGGTGCGCTGTGTGACATTCGGACTGTGCAGTAAAATTAAACAGTATTTCGGATTGTTATTTACATTCTTTTCCACATAAGGATCTGTCTAGCCGTCGCTACTGAGGCTTATTAATATCATGCTGTATAAAACACACACACACACACACACACACACACACACACACACACACACACAGTCCACAGCTTGCTGTTTATAGCCTCGGTTTGTTTTCTCCTGGTAACACAGCCCTCTCTGAGACTCACGTGGATGAGCTCCAGGAGCCACGTGCCACGCGTGATTCCCCTGAGCGACTCCTCCGCCCTCCTTTCTATTATTAATGTAGCCTGTGTGTGGAAGGCAGAAAGGGACAAAACAGAGCTAAAAATAAACTTCCCCTGCTGGTGTGGTTCCCTGCCCTGCTCCTGGAGTTCCTTAGCCGTGGGTGTGTGAGTGGGTGTGTGGGTGTGAGTGTGTGTGTGTGGGTGTGAGTGTGTGTGTGTGTGGGTGTGAGTGGGTGTGTGGGTGTGAGTGTGTGTGTGTGAGTGTGTGTGTGTGTGGGTGGGTGGGTGTTTTCCTGCTCAAATGTGTCCAGTCTGACTAATCAGTAAAGTATGTCTATTACACAAACTTTCAAATTTCACTTTCCCCATCAGACCTCAGACTTGATCACTGTCCAGAATTTACGTGCAAGTCACACACACACACAGGGGCGGAGTTTCCCTAAAACAGAGGCGTGTCTCAGTTACACTCTATTCTGATCTTGAACTCGAGCTTGCACACGTTTCTTGCGTGATATCGGCTCGATTGAGGAGCAGGGTCGAGCCCAGCACCATCGTCTGACACTGTGATGTAAACACACTATGTCATGCTTATTAAGTTTTTATTAATGTTTGATGTCATGTTTTTTTGTCATGCATAAATATGGCACTATGGATTAATTAATAATATCGCAGACATAAAGTTTCTCTGTAAGCAGAGCAGACGAGTCCTTGATCAGATTATCCTTCAAACGCTGTCAGGTTTTCTTTCCAGGAGCGCACATCCAGTTAAAGGATGAGTGTGGAAGCCTTTTTTTTCCAGTTAAACCAGTGAATAATGCGACATGAAGGACTGAGTGCTGGTGATCTGACCAAAAATCTGTCCCACTGTATTTTTTTAAGATTCTGGTGGTTTTGCGATATTATTGTTATTTTTTACTATTTTATTGTTGTTGTTGTTTGCATGACTGAGCCCTTACATAGGTTTGTGGTTTATTCTCCTATCCAGAGCACAGAAAATATAAAAACATTATTAGTTCCTCTGTCCATGAGGCCGATGAGCTGTTTCCATGGCGTGGCATCTGTCGTTCACAACTCAGTTAAATCGTATTTCCGTTCCGATTGTTTTGTTTGAAAGAACTCATCACTGCACACAAAACCTGGTCGTTGTTTTGTCAAATTTTTGCTAATGAGTTACTAATTAGGCCAAATTAATGAATTTTCCAGGCCTCTCACTAGAATTGTATCTCCTCTCTGATTTATCATCCAATTCCAGTTCTGATCGATGTTTTGGGTTGATCTTCCCTCGAGGAACAAAACTTGGTCGTTTGTTTGTTGATGTTCCTGTTGTAAATAGTTTGTCGTGGAGGTTGGTCCTCTCTCACATTGTCACATTTCAGTTCTGTTTGATGTTTTGGTCGTCAGGATTGTTCTGATTGCACGACAGATGAGCTACTACGCCCTTCATGTTCTGGTAATTTCATCATGGACATAACGAAGGCTTTGATTACTATAGTGTTTGCTTGGTGCCACAAAATGCCACCATGTCTGAAGGAATCAGTTGCATGAACAGTAGTTGAGTTTAAACTTTTTTTTATTGTGCAAATTGCAATGTAGTAAAAACAGAACTTAAAAACTAGATATGAAGAAGAAGCCTTTATTTTTGTCACATGTACACTCAAGCGTAGTGAAAGTCCTCCTTTGCATTTAACCCATCTGAAGCAGTGAATACACACACACACACACACACACACACACACACACACCAGTGGGCATCAGGGGGGCAGTTGAGGGTTCGGTGTCTTGCTCAAGGGCACTTGAGCCCTGATACAGAGGGAGAGGAAAGTGCTGTTCATTCACTCAACTCCCCTCACAGTTTTCCTGCTGGTCCTGGGAATCGAACCGGCAACCTTCAGGCCATGGCTGCCCCCAAAAAAATCTGAACAATGCTTCTTTTTCAAAACAAAATACTTTAAGATTTTTCTATAAACACTGTAAAAGACTCAGAGTTTGTGTTCACAGAGGTATTTCTCAGCTCCTCCATTACAGGTTTTGCCCTACCACGCTCACTTCCGGGTTGCTGTTTGTTTGTTTGTTTGTTTGTTTGTTTGTTTGTTTGTTTGTTTTCATGTACACGTGTGCATGTGTTTGTTTACATCTCATCTCTTCCCGCGTCTCTTCCTCAATGTGTTCCCTGTTGTGTTGTTCTCGCGTTCACTCGTTTGTGTTTAACTCTGATCAGTTTGTCCGTCTCTCCAGCGTGTCGTTGTGAAGTCTACGCGCTCTGTACGCGCGCTCTGTACACGCGCTCTGTACACGCGCTCTGCGAGCGGTTAATGAGCCTCACGTTGAGTTTTCAGATTCCTGTGTTTAATCTTATTCTTGTCTGTTGTTTTGTCTTGGCCAGTCTGTCTCCTGATCTCCTCCTGAATTCGGATTTTGCGTTACGTGTTGGATTTGTTGCCTGATTTTTCTAATAAACTCTAATCTCTGCACTTTCATCCGTGTTAGTGGTGAAGGATTCAGTCATGGAGGAGGATTGTGGGTAAATAAGATGGACATAAGTGCAGTAACGAGTGCACATGATGAATAAAGCGAAATCCAGAAGTGTGTGCTGTAAGTGTAAATTCCACAGACGTGCTGAGAATCGTAGCACGCGGCGCTTGGAGTGAGGAGGAATTATGTGATGAGTAAGTTGTAGGTAGTTAATTGTTGTGTTGTAAAGTTATAACCGTTAGTACGAAGGTGAACGCAATTAATTTGAGTCTCGTCTAAACATATTACACAATTTGCTCCTAGTGAAGCGTTAAAGCTGCTGTTTCAGCTGTATTACGATACCTGAACAATTCATACTGTACTGGAAATTAAACCCTGTATACTGGATGAACTGGAACGCCCCCCGCACTATTAGGACTATTCTTGCTGTAATACCTATAAAATACCTGTAAAACCCTGTTAGATTTATCTCAACACTCGCCATTTTCTTATTCATATATCATCATATTATTGTCTATAGTTTTCATTTTTAAATCATCGCTTGCTTTTATATCGTGTCATATTACATTTGACAGCAAAGAAATAAAATATTTCCTTCTTCCGTCCGCATTTTCTATCCCTGATTTCTTTCAAGTTTAAAGCTGAATGTTTGTGTTTAAAGGCGATGGTCTGGATTCAGTTGAAATATCGCAGCTGTGAAACCTGACTCTGAATACGAGGAACTTTTCCTCATAAACATCAGGGTAACTTTAATCCTGAACACAGCTCTAATTTTCTACCACTCAGGAATGAATGTAACAGAAATCTGTAAACATGCTGCGAATCAGTATTTTTTCCCTTTTTGCCCACCATACTGGCACTCGGACTTATTTTGAAGTACGGTGTGATTCAGCCAGCGGTCAGTGGGTCACGGAGTTAATGGAACACAGCCGAGCTCCCTTTTCTCCTGCTTTATACACCATTGTTATTGTGCCGTTTATCTCCGAACTGTGCATACATTAAATAATCATGAGTTAATATACAGCTCGGGTGGACGATAACTTCTGTACAGTGGAAAAAATAAAGACCTTGAACTGCGTGCACAATCAATCATTTACAGAATTATACATTACTTTATGTTTGAATTCAAATTCGAGGAAACGATACGTTAAAGATTAACCTGGAGGACGGGTATTACAGGTTGGAGCAGGACGCACAGGACCTGGATGTTTAGGGTTGAGAACAAGTTGTTTAGTTCCACAGACGGCAGAGCTGATTATGAATTTCTGATAAATTATTCATAAATTATTGTTTTTATACATCAGCACTTACCACAGCATCCTAATGCCTCGTGGCACTTTGGGAAAGTTTCATGTTTTTGTTTGTTTTTGTGTTTATTGTGTCTTTTCTTTGTATTTTTACAGTCGAAGAGTGTGACTGTGATTTTTTTAAATTAAGTTTTACATTTGTAAAGTTCATTTTACTTATTTTTACATTTCTAGAGTGTGATGTTTGATAAATGTAAAGTGTGATGTTTTTGTTGAAGTGAAATTATTCCTCAGTATTTAACGCAGTGTTCTTCAGAAAGTAGAAATAATGCTGCAGAGAAACTGAAAAACTTGCTAATAACTTGTTAGACTGTTAGTGAGGTAGCTAGCAGAGCAGCTAATCTGAGCTAAGAACTCCACAGTTTATATTAACCATACAATATTTATTCACCATCACGAGCCTTTTCGCTAGCCAGGTTAGTCACTGTTAGCAAGGACATTTTTTATCGCTAAAATCAATGTTCATGTAGCTCACACTAAAATATGGCTATATATAATATAAAAACATAAACATTATACTAAAGTTAGCTTGCTAGCTAGCCGGGTAGCTGTTAGCAAGAAAATTTCTTGCTAACTTTTTTGTTTTGTAGCAGCGCCTTTACAAGCATTTGCCAAAAAAAAAAACCTACTCAGGCTGCATGTGATACAGAAACTATAAACCATTTTATTTGCTAATGTTAGCTGATTAGCTGGCTAGTTACTGTTAGCTTGAAACTTTCTTGAAAACTAGCATTCTTGCTCATTTTGTTGTGTTAATATGTTTATATAGAATTGAGTTTACAATTCTGTGTACAGTTTACAAAAACAAAACTTCTGAATTTATTTGTTGAAACTTTTTGTGAGCAATTTTTTTTGAAAAACATCATCAAATATATAAATCACCAAGTTGTTGTTTCAGTTTCAATTTTATTTTACCAACTTCACGCACACACACAGTTCGCAACATTACTGTCGCATAATTAGAATAATGTATATGTTTATAATCCAGATGTTTTTAAATACATACTTATTAATATATAACTAATACTTTATACAGTACAGTATTAGTGATGCTAATTATTCATCATTTGCATGTGTTGTGTCACATTTCAGTTCCAGTTAAGCATGACTCATGCAGCCCAGGAGGTTTATTTTTACATATTTCATTTTTTTATAATTAAAATTAAAATTACATAATTTATTAAATACAGATGTATTTACATTTATTTGCATTACATTAATTACATATTAATTACCTTTGTCTCAGCTCCTACAGTTAATATAGAAAGTTCTAATTAGCATACACTTTGGAAAACACAGACACGCACGTGTGTGCGCGCACACACACACACACACACACACACACAAAGGTGTGGAGTAAAAAAAACAAAACATTTTGGGCATGTTTCAGCAGGTGTGTGTGTGTGTGTGTGTGTGTGTGTGTGTGTGTGTGTGTGTGTGTCAGCTGAACAAAAGCTTTTCGCTGACACGCCAGCGTTGTGTTTTTATAAACGTGTGTTTGGAATGTGGAGAACTTTAACACAAATGTTTAACCAGATGCTTTTTTAAAACCAGAACGCATCATGACCTTTTTATTCGACACTTCTTCAGCTTCTGACTTCATGATCTGGTCGTGTTCCTGGGCGTGGCTTCTCAGGGCTTTAATGTCAGTCCTCACATACTGAGTGTAAACATCATCTGATTTCTGCTGTTTTTAGAATATTCACATAAACACTGATCTCTAACACGATGTTGCACTCCTGCTTACATTTCAGAAACTCGGATGGACACGGTGTTTATCTCAGTGTTATTCAGTGTATAAATAAAGTTAACCTGCTGTATTTCACTTTGTTTACATCTGTGCAGCTGTGCAAACTGTCAGAATAAAAGCTGCACCACAAACAATAAACTTTACAGACTTGAGAGTTTCACACTGTTGAATTGAACTGACTCAAAAGTGGGTGAATTTTTGTAAACGTGATCCCATTATAACCAAATTAATTAGTTTTTATATGATTTACAGACCAGTATACAGCCAAAAGTACCGTATGTGGACACCTGGCCTTTTCTTTACCTTGATTATCATATTTTTGTCAATTTATAAAGAAAGTTTTATAATTTCTAAAATAAATTATTATTATGGGTGGCACGGTGGTGTAGTGGTTAGCGCTGTCACCTCACAGTAAGAAGGTCCGGGTTCGAGCCCCGTGGCCGGCGAGGGCCTTTCTGTGCGGAGTTTGCATGTTCTCCCCGTGTCCGCGTGGGTTTCCTCCGGGTGCTCCGGTTTCCCCCACAGTCCAAAGACATGCAGGTTAGGTTAACTGGTGACTCTAAATTGACCGTAGGTGTGAATGTGAGTGTGAATGGTTGTCTGTGTCTATGTGTCAGCCCTGTGATGACCTGGCGACTTGTCCAGGGTGTACCCCGCCTTTCGCCCGTAGTCAGCTGGGATAGGATCCAGCTCGCCTGCGACCCTGTAGAACAGGATAAAGCGGCTACAGATAATGAGATGAGAAATTATTTTAAAAAGTGGGACATTTCTTTTTGGTTGACTTACTTGCCAGTGGGTGTGTATATAGTTTAAATATATTATATAATCTATTATAAAATGTGATAAATG
Source organism: Neoarius graeffei (assembly GCF_027579695.1). Classification (NCBI taxonomy): domain Eukaryota; kingdom Metazoa; phylum Chordata; class Actinopteri; order Siluriformes; family Ariidae; genus Neoarius; species Neoarius graeffei. Next base: position 1,661,186 of record NC_083594.1, on the reverse strand, counting down.
TCCATTAGAAATAAAGTCTCTGGCTGCCTTTTATAACTTTACAATTAGAATGTGTGTAAATTTATTCAGAAAAATATTATAATTTTGGAAACAAACGCTAATAAACACGGCACACCTGCTTTACTAAGAACATTATTTGAGATAGTATTTAAATATTCTTTATCATGTACAGCAATAAAAATGGCTCATCTCATTATCTCTAGCCGCTTTATCCTGTTCTCATAAAAATTTAAATTATTTTAAAAACAAAATAATGTGGAAATAAAATGTATATATATTTTAGATAGGTATACAAACTTTTGCACTCATGCACTTTGGGTAAATAAAATGACTTATTAGGCTAATTTAAAAATAAATAATGCAAAAGAAAAATTATTATTTCTCTCTCTGGTCACGTGACCTGATCCCATTG
>NC_083594.1:1615774-1658274 GCF_027579695.1 Neoarius graeffei | reverse complement strand
TCTGATTCACTCTATCTCTGATTCACTCTGACTCACTCTGATTCTTTCTGATTCACTCTGACTCTCTCTGATTCATTCTGACTCACTCTGACTCTCTCTCTGACTCACTCGGATTCATTCTGACTCACTCTGACTATCTCTGATTCACTCTATCTCTGATTCACTCTGACTCACTCTGATTCTTTCTGATTCATTCTGACTCACTCTGATTAATTCTGACTCACTCTGATTCACTCTGACTATCTCTGATTCACTCCGACTATCTCTGATTCACTCTGACTATCTCTGATTCACTCTGATTCATTCTGACTCACTCTGATTCACTCTGACTATCTCTGATTCACTCTGACTATCTCTGATTCACTCCGATTCTTTCTGATTCACTCTAACTCACTCTGATTCATTCTGACTCACTCTGATTCACTCTGACTCTCTCTGATTCATTCTGACTCACTCTGATTCACTCCGAGTATCTCTGATTCACTCTGATTCATTCTGACTATCTCTGATTCACTCTAACTCACTCTGATTCACTCCGACTATCTCTTATTCGTTCTGATTCACTCTAACTCACTCTGATTCATTCTGACTCACTCTGATTCGTTCTGATTCACTCTAACTCACTCTGATTCATTCTGACTCACTCTGATTCTTTCTGATTCACTCTAACTCACCCTGATTTATTCTGACTCACGCTGATACTTTCTGATTTTCTCTGATTCACTCTGATTCTGGTAAAACATAAGCGGAAAAAGTTAATGAATATAAATAAAATAAAATAAATCATAGAAATGAATAAATATCATGAAGTACAAATAAATGACTAATTATAAATAAATTAAAATATTACTTATTAATAAATTTAGTGCTTCCTCTGTTTTTGTTTCATTTGTGTTGTTATTTTAGTACAATTTATCATTAACTACTCTAATAATTTATTAACTAATTATAACCAATCCTTATAATTCTAGACAATATTGTTTATGAATTAATTATTGACTCTAATGTAATTTATTTTGTGGAGTAGGGCCCGGTGGAATGGTGTTGCTGTGTAAAGTGTGTGGAGACATCGCGTCAGGATTCCACTATGGAGTTCACGCATGTGAGGGATGCAAGGTACACACACACACACACACACACACACACACACACACACACACACACACTCTGTCTATGAAAATATGGACACGCCTTTCCCTGCCCCCACCCCAATTTAGGATACCTAAGAGTAAATGGGGGTGGAGCTAATCAACCATGTTTCACCTGGGGGCGGAGCTAATGTCCATGCTTCCTCTCCACACTTTGCTGGCTGTGATGCTGTAAAAGTTTGATGTGTTTTTGTCTTTGGTGTGTTTTTCATCACGTTCTCTGGGACACTTTGCGTTTTTCTCTCCTCAGGGTTTCTTCAGACGCAGCATCCAGCAGAACATCAGCTACAAGATGTGTGTGAAGAACGAGAACTGTCTGATCGTGAGGATGAGCCGTAACCGCTGCCAGCACTGTCGCTTCAAGAAGTGTCTCTCCGTGGGGATGTCCAGAGACGGTCAGAACCTTTATAACACACTTATAAAGCACATGAAGAACACATGAGTCACGTCAGGGTGAAGAACCGACAGCAGAACCCTGAACACACAAACACAGGTCCATAATAACACACTACAGACGGCCAGGTGTGGAACCTCACAGGTGTGTTTACTGAGAAATACAGCTCCAAATTTACATCGTTAATCTCCGTCGTCAAACCATAAAGTCACGAAATCACACGGAGGGAAAAAAACTGATTCACCTTCAAATAAAATAAAACACATTTTTATTCATAAATATTCATAAAATCAAAAACAGTACAGTTTTCTCTTCCTCTGCTCCTTTCTTCCACTTCCCCAATTCCTTCCACTCTTCTTTTTGATTTATAACACACACACACACACACCAATAAAACTTCACTTCCTGTGAATCTCAGTGGATTTTGTTTAACTTCCTTTCCAGACTTCAGATGTTTATTCTGCCCGCCAGTGTTTTATTTTTATTTATTTTTTTATTTGTATTTTATTTACATATTTTATTTTTATAATGTATTATTCATGTGTACTTATTTTAATTCCAGATTAGGAGTTTGTTTGATTTAACCTGATTTTATTTTCCATTACATTAAAAAAAATTAAAATGTTTTTAACATTAGAATTAATACACATTTTATTTTTGAATTTTATTTTCCTAATTTATTTTTATTTCATATTGTCATGATTTTATTTTGCATTAATTTATGTCGTATATTATTTATGTTTGTGTTCACACCAGAATAGAAATTCATTTTATTTAAACCCGTCTCGTCGTCTTCTTCCGCTTTATCCGGGACCGGGTCGCGGAGGCAGCAGTCTGAGCATGGAAGCCCAAACTTCCCTTTCCCCAGACACCTCGGCCAGCTCCTCGGGAAGAACACCGAGGCGTTCCCAGGCCAGCCGAGAGACATAGTCCCTCCAGCGTGTCCTGGGTCTTCCCTGGGGCCTCCTCCGAGCGGGACATGCGTGGAACACCTCCCCAGGGAGGCGTCCAGGAGGCATCCGAAAGAGATGCCCGAGCCACCTCAGCTGATTCCTCTCGATGTGGAGGAGCAGCGGCTCTACTCCAAGCTCCTCCTGAGTGACTGTGCTTCTCACCCTATCTCTAAGGGAGCGCCCAGCCACCCTGTGAAGGAAACTCATTTCGGCCGCTTGTATCCGTGATCTTGTTCTTTCGGTCATTACCCAAAGCTCATGACCATAGGTGAGAGTCGGAACGTAGATCGACCGGTAAATCGAGAGCTTCGCCTTTTGGCTCAGCTCCTTCATCACCACGACGGACAGGTAAAACGACCGCATCACTGAGGAGGCTGCACCGATCCACCTGTCGATCTCATGCTCTATCCTTCCCTCACTCGTGAACAAGATCCCGAGATACTTAAACTCCTCCACTTGAGGCAGGACTTCACCAACCTGGAGAGGGCAAGCCACCCTTTTCCGGTCGAGAACCATGGCCTCGGACTTGGAGGTGCTGATTCTCATCCCAGCCGCTTCACACTCGACTGCAAACTGCCCCAGTGCATACTGAAGGTCCTGGTTTGCAGAAGCCAACAGGACAACATCATCTGCAAAAAGCAGAGATGAAATCCTGTGGTTCCCAAACAGGATTCCTTCTGGCCCCTGGCTACGCTTAGAAACTCTGTCCATAAAAATTATGAACAGAACCGGTGACAAAGGGCAGCCCTGCCAGAGTCCAACATGCACTGGGAACAGGTCTGACTTACTGCCGGCAATGCGAACCAGACTCCTGCTCCGTTCGTACAGGGACCGGACAGCCCTTAGCAAAGGGCCCCGAACCCCATACTCCCAAAGCACCCCCCACAGAATACCATGAGGGACACGGTCGAATGCCTTCTCCAGATCCACAAAGCACATGTGGACTGGTTGGTCAAACTCCCATGAACCCTCGAACACCCTATGAAGGGTATAGAGCTGGTCCAGTGTTCCACGACCAGGACGAAAACCGCATTGTTCCTCCTGGATCCGAGGTTCGACTATCGGCCGAATTCTCCTCTCCAGTACCCTGGAGTAAACCTTCCCTGGGAGGCTGAGAAGTGTGATTCCCCTATAATTGGAGCACACTCTCCGGTCCCCTTTCTTAAAAAGAGGGACCACCACCCCAGTCTGCCACTCCAGAGGCACTGTCCCCGACCGCCACGCGATGTTGCAGAGGCGTGTCAGCCAAGACAGCCTCACAACATCCAGAGACTAGAGATACTCGGGGCGGATCTCATCCACCCCCGGTGCCTTGCTACCGAGGAGCTTGCTAACCACCTCAGTGACTTCGGCTTGGGTAATGGATGAGTCCACCCCGAGTCATCAGCCTCCGCTTCCTCAATGGAAGACGTGATTGTGGGATTGAGGAGATCCTCAAAGTATTCCTTCCACCGCCCGACAATGTCCCCAGTCGAGGTCAAAAGCTCCCCACCCGCACTGTAAACAGTGTTGGCAGAGTACTGCTTCCCCCTCCTGAGGCGCCAGACGGTTTGCCAGAATTTCTTTGAGGCCGACCGATAGTCCTCCATGGCCTCACCGAACTCCTCGCAGTTCCGAGTTTTTGCCTCCGCAACTGCCCGAGCTGCAGCACGCCTGGTCTGCCGATACCCGTCAGCTGCCTCAGGAGTCCCGGAGGCCAACATGGCCTGATAGGACTCCTTCTTCAGCTTGACGGCATCCCTTACTTTCGGTGTCCACCACTGGGTTCAGGGATTGCCGCCACGACAGGCACCGGAGACCTTGCAGCCACAGCTCCGAACAGCCGCATCTACAATGGAGGTAGAGAACACGGTCCACTCAGACTCAATGTCCCCCACCTCCCTCGGAAGCTGGGAGAAGCTCTTCCGGAGGTGGGAGTTAAAGACCTCTCCGACAGAGTGCTCGGCCAGACGTTCCCAGCAGACCCTCACCATACGTTTGGGCCTGCCAGGTCTGTCTGGCTTCCTCCTCCGCCAGCGGATCCAACTCACCACCAGGTGGTGATCAGTTGACAGCTTAGCTCCTCTCTTCACCCGAGTGTCCAAGACATAGGGCCGGAAATCCGATGAAACGACAACAAAGTTGATCATCAACCTCCTACCTAAGGTGTCCTGGTGCCACGTGCACTTATGGACACCCCTATGCTCGAACATGGTGTTCGTTATGGACAAACTGTGACTAGCACAGAAGTCCAATAACAAAACACCACTCGGGTTCAGATCGGGGAGGCCGTTCCTCCCAACCACACCCCTCCAGGTGTCACTGTTGTCGCCCACGTGAGCGTTGAAGTCCCCCAGTAACACAATGGAGTCCCCAGTCTGAGCACCTCTCAGTACCTCTCCCAGGGACTCCAAGAAGGCCGGATACTCTATACTGCTATTCGGCTTGTAGGCACAAACAACAGCAAGAGCCCTCTCCCCAATCCAAAGGCGCAGAGAGGCGACCCTCTCGTTCACTGGGGTAAACTCCAACACATGGTGGCTGAGCTGGGGAGCTATAAGCAAGCCCACACCAGCCCGCCGCCGTTCACCATGGGCGACTCCAGAGAAGTGGAGAGTCCAGCCCCTCTCGAGGAGCTGGGTTCCGAAGCCCAAGCTGTGCATGGAGGTGAGCCCGACTATCTCTAGCCGGTACCTCTCAACCTCCCGCACAAGCTCAGGCTCTTCCCCCCCAGCAAAGTGACATTCCATGTCCCAACAGCTAGCCGCTGTGTCCGGGGATCAGGTCGTCTAGGCCCCTGCCTTCGACTGCCGCCCAATCCACACTGCACCAGCCCCCTACGGCTACCTCTGTGGGTGGTGAACCCACAGGAGATCGGGCCCACGTCACCACTTCGGGCTGAGCCTGGCCAGGCCCTGTGGGCAAAGGCCCGGCCACCAAGCACTCGCATACGAGCTCCAACCCCAGGCCTGGCTCCAGGGTGGGGCCCCGGCTGCGCCATACCGGGCGACGTCACGGTCCTTGATTGATTATTCTTCATAAGGGGTTATTTAAACCCATTTTTATTTAAATGTATTTTTTTCTGTTTATTCATTTCTTATCAATAAAACATTATTTCATTCTTTTTCAGTTCTTTTTCATCCTACTTTCAAAAATTAAATATATGTATGTTTTTACTTCCGTGTCTATTCATCATTTCCCTCAGTAGATTATTTTCAGTTAATTTTCACCAAATCTTAATAAATAGTTTATTACAGTTTTCTGATCTTTATGATAGTTTTTGTGTCAAAAACATTGAATTTAATCATTTTAAAGGCGTCTTTTACTTTAGTTTTCTTTACACAGCCTCAGACTTTAGACAGAACTGTCTATAAAATTTAGATATTATATTTATTATTAGTTTTTATATATTTATTATTTTGCTCAGGATTTGTTTTATTTTTATTTTCATTTTAGAATTTTGCTTTAAGTTTATACTTATTTTATAATGTATTCTCCATTCCTCATAGTTTTTACACTGGAATAGTTAGGGGTTTATTTTATTTTATTTTAATTAATTAAATTTTATTTGTATTAATTTTTTTTGGAACATCCTCCAACATGTTAGTTTTTATATTATTTTTATTTTATTTTTATTACTTATCATTCTTTCTCTTCTTCCTCTTTTTCTTATTCTTAGTTTTTTATTGATTATTTTTATTTTATATCCTCCACTATGAGTTATTATTATTTTTTATTTGATGTCCTCCAGTAGCTCTCTCTCCTCTCTCAGTGTTTCTGAGGACAGAACCACAGAATGTGCAGGTAATAAATCATTTCTGCAGGTAGGTGACAGATGCAGGTGACCTACAAACAGGAAAAGAAGACGAGGCTTCAGTTCTCAGCGTTCCTGCTGAGATCATTTTAGAGAATCACTGTGTGTTTATTTAAAAGGATTTACTTTTGTGAGTGGAGTTTATTCATTTAAACGTTCTGTACTGATGATGATGATGATGATGATGATGATGGGAGGAGTGGTGGAATAGATGTGTTTTATTGCAGGAAACACTGTGGTTCTGAGCGTTTGCTCCTTCAGCAGTGACTCATTTATTCCACGGCACAAAGCCCAGATCCTTCAGGAGCTAATTCTGGAGCGAAACTCGAACCTCACAATAAACAGTGTTTACCTCGGGACTGACTCTTTATCCCAATAACTTCTGCTCTATAAAACACACACACACACACACACACACACACACACACACACACACACTGCTGCTTCAGCTGTCTCTGATTGCACCCACGTTACACACTTCTCCCAGCAGACTGGTGGCTCCTTCAGCACTGAAATGAGGTGGAGGAGAAAATGATCAGAAAGTGTCATGAGGCTTTTCAGCTTCACCTCAGATATAAGAGTCGAACGAGTGTGTTAACGTAAACCTGCGCTACTGTCAGAGACGCTGTGAGAGAGAATTAATCAACAAGAATTAATCAGTTAATTAAATGGCTAATGTTGAAACTTTTGTTATTGTAGTATGTTACATTATTGTTGTTGTTGTTGCTTTGTCGTGTTAGTCACCTTATTGTTACACTTTTATTACATTATTATTGCTTTATTGTTATTGTTACGTTATTGTCACATTGCTGTTGCGTTATTGTTACACGTAACTTTCACACATTGTTTGATGAGCTCGTCTCACTTTCTTCAGCTTAAACGCGAGTGTCAGATGGACGTGATTAAATTATAACTTGTCATGTTGTGATGTTGCCCACAAACCCTCGCTGTAGCTACAGCGCTGATCTGTAGGATCTGAGAATGTACAGTTCTCGTATATTTACTGTAACACCACGTCTGACTGAACACTGACTCTCACCACCACAAAGTGAACTGGTGTTTTTTTTCTTGTGTACATTCAGCATACGGTGAAATCTAGATCATCTCGATAACATGTACAAAGGTAGTGTACAAGTCGTTATGCAAGACTGACTGCGCTTCCACAAACTGTTTCTATTTTATCAGTTCTCAAACACAACAGTTTTCTCACGCAAGGCTCCATCGTCCTTCACTGACGCACTGTAAAGCCACCCTGGGTCAGGAGCAGGCGTTAATTGTTAACCGTGAGTTAGCGCTGTGCGTTAGCGGCTACATACACATCTTACTGTCAAAACTAAATATATGGCAATCATTAAAGAGATGAAGAAATGATGAGTTCATGAAGCTGAGATTAGACCCAGTTTGAGCTGGATTTATTATTTGCACTTCACACTCCAGAGTTTTCAAAGTTCAGTGAGATTGTTTTTTTCTTTTTTTCGTTCCTGATGCACATCTTTTTCAGTGACCTGCCTGTATACGGACTGTACAGATTTAAAAATGAATAAAATAATATTTAATATGTAAAACAACACCAGAAATTAATAAGTTTGCAATTTATTAATGTATTAATTTTGATTTTCCAAAAAAAGACAACATTAAAATGGTTCAAGGCTCGGTCTGTGTGCACTGTATATCACCCAAACGAATGCTGAAATAATTCTTAGTAAAATTCATCCTTGAAAATCCAACATTTCATTTTATTGTTTTTAAATGATCCTGATTATTTTTTTAACCTAAACTTCCATTGTCTCTTCCAGCTGTGCGTTTTGGTCGCATCCCTAAACGTGAGAAACAGCGACTCCTGGATGAAATGCAGAGCTACATCAACAATCACAACCCCATGGACGTCAACTTGGCTACACCCTCTGAAGCCCCGCCCACTGAAACCAAGGTCAATCGTCAATGCCACCAGTTTGGGTTGGATGAGGGCATCAGGGTCTCATCCCAGTTCCCTGTCATTGTGAAGGAGGAGGAGAGACTCGTGAAGATAAACCACACTGATGATGATGACACCAACACCGATTCCTCACCGTCTCAGGAGTCTCAGCTTCACTGTGTTCCTCCTCATATCACGTCTCCTCCATCCTGCCCCGCCCACGGCAGATTCACACTCACTCACTCTGAAAACCCACCAAAACCCACAGGAAATGACATCAAGAGAGAGACGCCCTGTTCCTGGAGGCCGAGTGCTGGAGCTAAAGTTCTGGTGTGTGAATAAAACTTCAGGAGTTCCATCACATGAGCTTCATGAATCTTCATCTCCAACTCTCTATCTCTGTCAAGATCAAAACGTGCCTTTTTCCTTTTTCATAACCGTATAGGAGTCATTTATCAATAACATTTGCGTTACTGAGATGATTATGATATAATTTGATATAAACTGTATATAACATGCATAATAATGTATAACAAATGTAGTAAATATATAAAACATATAAACACTCCGTCCATGACACTGCAAATGTGCTGCAGTTTAACCTGAAAGTACAGTGAGATAAACAAAACCCTCTCTCTCTCTGACTCCAGGCGTGTCCTCTGAACTCGTGTCCCGTGTCCCCGTCTGATCGCTCCACTCAGCAGGTCTGGGATGCTTTCTCACAGTGTTTCAGTCCTGCGGTTAAAGACGTGGTGGAATTTTCTCGCAGTATCCCAGGATTTCACACGCTCAGCCAGGATGACCAGATCCAACTGCTCAAATCAGGCACCTTCCAGGTGAAATAACCTTCTAACGACCTCATAACAGCATCATAACCTCATAAAGACTCCAAATCAACCTCAAAACAGCCTCATAACAACCTCATAACAACTCCAAAACACCCTTATATCATAACCTCCAAAATAACCTCATAAGAGCCTCATAGCCTCCAAAACAGCTTCATAACAACCTCATAACACCTCCAAATCAGCCTCATAAAACCTTGTAACTCCCCTACGACTCGCTCATTTCACACCCTGACAGACCCTGAGAGTGAAACAACACAGGAGTCTCATAACAATGTCTCAGCAGCTCCAAAATACCTGATAACTTTATAACAACCTCATAACAATCACAACACCCTGTGGCATCTTAGAACCATCTCATATCCTCATAATAACCTCATAACAGTCACACAATTGGTCCATAACCTCATAAATACCTCCTCAGTTTCATTGAACACACTCATAAGACCTTTATAAGAGCTTCATAACATCCTCATAACAACATCAGAACATCTTATAACATCTGTGTACCTTCAGAATCGCCTCATAAGACTGTTATAAGAGTTTTATAACAACTTACAGCCTCATAACAGTTTCTTCGAACATCATGACCTCATAAAAACCTCATAACAGTCTTATAGCAGGATCATAACAGCTTCATAAAGTACCAGCACCCTCCACATGACCTGTAAACCAGATTATAATCCGTATGTTTCACAGGTTCTGATGGTGCGATTTTGTTCGCTCTTTGACGCCAAACAGAGAACTGTGACCTTTTTAAATGGACAGACGTATCCTCTGGTGTCTTTAAGGGCACTTGGGATGGGCACTCTGCTGGACGCCATGTTTGATTTCAGCGAGAAGCTGAGCATGCTGGGATTGGAGTCAGATGAGACGTCACTCTTCATGGCTGTCGTGCTGGTTTCTGCAGGTGTGTAGTGTTCAGAGCAGACGGTTTTATTCAGCTATTTAGCGTCTGGCATTAGCTAACATCTGCTAATAGAGTTCACAAAAATACTTCAGTGCCTTGAGGTATGAATTAATTAGCGTTAATTTTGCTTCATTGATATTGAAGCGAGCTACAAGTTCCTTTCTCTTAGTTAACAACTGTTACTTGTAACGTAGAGTTTACATCTACTGTCTCAAACAGGTCAGAAAAATAATTTTTGAATCATTTTAACTCTCCTTTTACAGATCGCTCTGGAATTTCCGACATGGCCACTGTGGAGAAGCTACAGGACGATTTAATCAACGCTTTGCGATCGCTTCTCGCACAAAAGCGGCCAAACGATGGCGAGATTTTCCCCAAACTGCTCTTACGTCTTCCTGATCTACGAACGTTAAACAGCTTGCACTCAGATAAACTTTTAGCTTTCCGTATCGAATAAGGGACTTCACGTTAAAATAAGTGCTAAATGACACTGTTGCCTTGAAAAGGGAAAGAATGTAGTGATGGTGATGCCTGTAAAAAATTTGCATATCATTATAATTGCCTGAATATTATTACAAGAATGTGTCATAAATCTTCTACCTGTTGTTCTCATTGGTTAGAATTTTAGTGAACCTCAGCAGTGTCTGGTTTGTGATTTTGCTTCATCGTTTCTTTTATTTTTGTGATATTTGTTACTCAAAATCACTCGGCTTCGACACCAGCAGCTCGGCCACATGCTAACCGAGAACGTTGCTAAAACATTCAGGAATGTTTTTCACGACTTCTCTGGAGGTTTGGCTGTCACCTTTAAACAAAAACGGTCTCTGATAATGTGATGATGGTTGCGTTGTTTTCCGAATATCACAAACGACGTTGTATGTTACACAAAAAATAATGTTATTACTAAAAAGTAGAAATATTACAGCAATATTGCTGGAACATTAGCTAAATAACAAAATATGTTCACTGAAATACCGTACATAGAAAACATTCTGCTCGTGTTAAACTGTATGCTGGGCTGTTGGGTGATTATTATGTTGATTAGCTAGCATGTTAGTTGCCATGGAAACAACTTCTAGCAATTAATAAACCATAAGAAAAAAGTTTGCTCTAAAACAGGCAGCTAGCATAAATATTTTGAAGTATTTTGCACCATGTTTTTTTTTAAATATATTGTTGTGTTATTTCTGATCGATTCCTGAAAAAGAACCCACACGATCCTGCCTTTAAAATATAAAAAACTTGAAAAGAAAATAGCTTGAATTTCTGACTTGGAGATTATTTAAGGTTTCAAAACAATTATTAAAATTGTTAATTATCCGCTCAGACTGAGGCTGAGTGTTTAAACAATTTGGAATAAATCTCAAACGTGTACAAATTTAGTCCATCATCCAAAATGTGTTTGTTTTCTGAAAAAAAGCTTCTTGAGTTTTTCTTGAATGCTGCGACGCTAATTTAACCTCAACGTAGCCGGTATGTCAATCTCAGACCATCACCAGATCTTTAGGCACGCTGATGTGGTTTAGGACCCAGGGATACTTCCTGTTATCTATAAAGGCAGCCATCTTGGACAAAGGGATTTTTCCTTTCGCACAAATTATCATTCACCAACCTCCTAAAACAGAAAGTAAAATTAAACAGAGGGTCTATTCACAGCCTTAACAACATAAAATATGTTATTATTTCTCAACATTAGCCGTGCTAGCCAAGTAGCTAGCATAAACACATAGCACTGTGCTGAGGTTTCCAGTTAAATGTTTAAAGTTTAGCTAACTTTAGTAGCTGAGTTCGCTGAGACGCTAGCTAATATCACACTATATAGTCTATCATATTAAAACCAAGACCTATGAAACTCGCAAGACTTTTATGATAGAAACTAGCAGGAAGGTTTGCTAGCAAAACTGGTGGCTATTGTGTGATAGAGAGCAGAAATCTTGCCTAATTTGCATATTTAATATTGAAATTGTGATTTTTTTTTCCTCTGAATATTCTCATTTTACAAAATGTTGAAATTTGTGCTCATTAAGAGTTTTTTAAATACCAAACTGTTTCTGTTTATTTTTCTCATATTTTTTATAACTATACTTTAATTTTTTAGACTTTAATCTATTAGCCTTTAAAATAAGTTTATCATCACATCATTCAACATGATTTTAAAAGATCACGTCAATGGGCTCCGATCATGACACGAGTTTGTTATCAACGTCCAAACTGTGTTTTAGGAAGCGAATTGTTTTTATTTTAACGTTCGCTCATTTGTTTCTTACCACTGAATTACGACTGTTTGACCTCAGAGTGTAATTTTATCAGGAAGTGTGTATCGAGGAATGTTTTCAGTTGTTATTGTTGTGTGTGTATGTGTGTGTGTGTGTGTGTGTGTGTGTGTGTGTGTGTGTGTGTGTGATATCAATATTATTTTTTCTGGGAGTCTGAATAACAGGACTGTACTCCGTGATATAATTTACATTTATATGAAATCTATAAAAAGTTAAAAAGGCCTCATTTTTCAGCATCTTTATTCAAATAAAATCTGTTCTCTGTGTTTTTCTTCCACGAATTCAAGTTAAATCTGTAATATTATAATTTTAATTCTGATTGTACTCACCCTGCCTGTATATTTTGTAAATGTGGTTGTTATAATCTTCCACAGAGTTAAAAATAAAAAATGAACAAGATTGTGTTCTCAATTTTCTCTGCATGTTTGATTTTCTTATTTTAAAAGTTGAATTTATTTGATTTTGATTCATTTTACCAAATTTAATGCCATAAATTTAATGCCATTACATCAGCAAAATAGAAAGAGAAGACTCTATATGTAAAAATTATTTATAAAATTCTAAATTGGATATTTCTATTCTGAAAAATTGTAATAAAAATTATAAAATAAAATAATCTCAATTAGATTTTTAAATGTGAAAATTCAAAATAAAAACATTTACAATAAAAAAAAACCTCAAATAGAAATTCTTAAATGTGAAAATATGGAATCAAAATGTTCTAATTAGAAAATTCTGAATGAGAAAAATCTACATTAAAAATTTCTAAATATGAAAAAGTCAAAACTGACTTTTTTGCAAAGACCTTTTTTAAGTGAGAAAATAGATAGAAAAAACTTTTTATAGAAAACTGTATCATGTAGCCTGTTGAATATTGAATTAATAATAATTGTTAAGGTTGAAAAAGAATGTTTATTGGTGGGAAACTGATTTATTCTGTAATCCACTGTTCAAATCTATAATCCACATTCTGCTTTTATTCTGAAATTTCTGTTTGTGTGTAAACAGGTGTGTTTATGGGTGTGTTAATCAGATTATTACAGCAGAGATCAAAAGACAGACAGGCAGACAGACAGGCAGGCAGACAAACAAACAGACAGACAGGCAAACTGTCAAAACCAGACAAAGCTAAACACAAGGAGCTCAGAGAAAGTGCAGAGCTTGGAAATGTGAAGAAAATAATTTATTAAGTTGAATTATAAATTAGTACTTTATAGACACAAAAGAGGTTTGAATTATAGCAAATGAGCAGCATGAAGATAATTAGCTGCCTTGGCAGCTGAAAACAAACAAATAAACAAGCAAAAGAGTATCAGAAATGTAGAGCATCAAGAACAAACAAAACAACAAACAACACATCGGTAATAAAACATTCAGAACCTTTAAGGATTCTTCAGTTGTCTCTCAGAAGGAACCATGAAAGATGCTGCACAGAACTGTGTAACAGAGGGGTTCAGGTAGAACCTTTTAGAAGGATCAGAACTCTTATATATCCAAGGATTCCTTAAAGAACCCGTCAGGTATGAAGACAGTTTCACTAAAGGTTAAAATGTTAAAGTCCCAACAGGTTCTCAATGTTTGAAAAAATAATGAGGCAGAATTTGGAGTTTGTACTGCACACTTACTGAGGTACTACACACACGCTCTTAGAACGAAAGGGTTCTTTAAAAAGGGGGTTCGCTGGATAATTAAGAGTTCTTCAAAAAAAAACACACACAGTTTGTCCTTATCGAGAAAAGAACTTGTCAAGAATTTAGCATTTAGATAAACTCTCTTACAACCCCGATTCCAAAAAAGTTGCGACAAAGTACAAATTGTAAATAAAAATGGAATGCAATAATTTACAAATCTCAAAAACTGATATTGTATTCACAATAGAACATAGACAACATATCAAATGTTAAAAGTGAGACATTTTGAAATTTCATGCCAAATATTGGCTCATTTGAAATTTCATGACAGCAACACATCTCAAAAAAGTTGGGACAGAGGCAATAAGAGGCTGGAAAAGTTAAAGGTACAAAAAAGGAACAGCTGGAGGACCAAATTGCAACTCATTAGGTCAATTGGCAATAGGTCATTAACATGACTGGGTATAAAAAGAGCATCTTGGAGTGGCAGCGGCTCTCAGAAGTAAAGATGGGAAGAGGATCACCAATCCCCCTAATTCTGCGCCGACAAATAGTGGAGCAATATCAGAAAGGAGTTCGACAGTGTAAAATTGCAAAGAGTTTGAACATATCATCATCTACAGTGCATAATATCATCAAAAGATTCAGAGAATCTGGAAGAATCTCTGTGCGTAAGGGTCAAGGCCGGAAAACCATACTGGGTGCCCGTGATCTTTGGGCCCTTAGACGGCACTGCATCACATACAGGCATGCTTCTGTATTGGAAATCACAAAATGGGCTCAGGAATATTTCCAGAGAACATTATCTGTGAACACAATTCACCGTGCCATCCGCCGTTGCCAGCTAAAACTCTATAGTTCAAAGAAGAAGCCGTATCTAAACACGATCCAGAAGCGCAGACGTCTTCTCTGGGCCAAGGCTCATTTAAAATGGACTGTGGCAAAGTGGAAAACTGTTCTGTGGTCAGACGAATCAAAATTTGAAGTTCTTTATGGAAATCAGGGACGCCATGTCATTCGGACTAAAGAGGAGAAGGACGACCCGAGTTGTTATCAGCGCTCAGTTCAGAAGCCTGCATCTCTGATGGTATGGGGTTGCATTAGTGCGTGTGGCATGGGCAGCTTACACATCTGGAAAGACACCATCAATGCTGAAAGGTATATCCAGGTTCTAGAGCAACATATGCTCCCATCCAGACGACGTCCCTTTCAGGGAAGACCTTGCATTTTCCAACATGACAATGCCAAACCACATACTGCATCAATTACAGCATCATGGCTGCGTAGAAGAAGGGTCCGGGTACTGAACTGGCCAGCCTGCAGTCCAGATCTTTCACCCATAGAAAACATTTGGCGCATCATAAAACGGAAGATACGACAAGGCAAGGCAAGTTTATTTATATAGCACATTTCATACACAATGGCAGTTCAATGTGCTTTACAGAAGTAAAAACAAAAACAGTAAACAATAGAGAAATAAAATTACATAAAATAATTTTATTTTTATTCTAAAACAATTAATTAAAAGAATTAAAATAATTAAAAGAAAATAATAAGAATTAAACAATAGTAAAAATAAAATAATAAAATGAAGTAGTAGTTCAAATAGGATGAGAAAGAAAAAAAACCCAGCAGAATAGAATAAAGAATAAAATAGGATAAAGTTAAAGTAAATTTAAAACATGCAGAGAAGTAAAGATTATAAAGAATGTAAAGAAGACAATATTAATTATTTAACAGAAAGCATCTGAAAACAGCTTGGTCTTTAACTTAGATTTGAAGCTGCCAACAGCAGGAGCATTTTTAATGTCCTCTGGCAGTTGGTTCCATAGCTGCACTGCATAGTAGCTAAAAGCTGCTTCACCACACTTTGTTTTAACAACTGGTTTTAATAGTACATTTTTCTGTTTTGATCTGGTAGATCTGATTGGGTTAGGCCACTGCAACATATCAGAGAGGTAATTGGGCCCTGTACCATTTAGAGATTTGTACACCAGCAGCAATGCTTTAAAGTCAATTCTGTAGCTTACTGGAAGCCAGTGAAGGGACCTTAGAATTGGAGTAATGTGCTCTGTTCTTTTTGTTCGTGTGAGAACCCTCGCCGCTGCATTTTGAACCAGCTGAAGTCGTTTGATGGTCTTTTTTGGCAGGCCTGTGAAAGGCCATTGCAGTAATCAACCCTACTAGAGATGAAGGCATTTATTAGTTTTTCCAGATCATTTTTTTGACATAAGTCCTCTTAGTTTGGAAATGTTTTTTAGGTGATAAAATGCCGTTTTAGTGATTGCTTTCATGTGACTGTCAAAGTTTAGCTCGCTGTCAATGAAAACACCAAGATTTTTAACCATTTCTTTAGTTTTAATCCCTTTTGTGTCAAGAATAGTGGTAATCCTGAGTCTTTCATCTTTTTTTCCAAATAGAATTACTTCTGTTTTATCTGTGTTCAGCTGAAGAAAATTTTGTGACATCCAGCTATTGATTTGATCGATACACTGGTAGAGACATTCAAGGGGGGCATAATCATTAGGTGATAGAGCAAAATAAATTTGGGTATCATCTGCATAGCAGTGATACAAAATTGAATTTTTATTGATAATTTGCCCAAGTGGGAGCATATAAAGGTTGAAAAGTAATGGTCCAAGAATCGACCCCTGGGGGACACCACAGGTCAAGGACATTGACGTTGAGGAACAATTTCCCAGGGTAACAAAGAAGCTTCTATCTTTTAAGTATGATTTTAACCAATTGATAACTTTACCAGTCAATCCAACCCAGTGTTCAAGTCGATATAGCAGTATGTTGTGATCAACAGTATCAAAAGCTGCACTGAGGTCCAGTAACACCAGGACCGATGTTTTGCCTGCATCAGTATTAAGACGTATGTCATTTATAACTTTAATCAGCGCTGTTTCAGTGCTATGATTGGCATGAAATCCTGAATGAAAATTATCAAAACGGCTGTTTGATATCAAGAAGGCAGTTAATTGATTGAAGACAATTTTTCCAGGATTTTCCCAATGAATGGTAAATTTGATGTGTAGTGAAAATTCATTATGTCTGATTATTATAACTATTCTTTTAAGTTCGTTTCTTAAGACACGTATTTTTAAGTATGTTACCTCGCTTGTTGACAGTTTCGGCGAACACTTCCGCCTTCTTCAAAACAGTCACCAGATGTCGAGTGGTGACGTGCCTTAAATGACGACCTGACAGCAGGAGGCGTGGACTACCTGTCAAATTGGGCGGGATGTTCACGCCTCCATAGAGTAACATCAGCTGATAAGGCACGTCACCACTTGACATCTGGTGACTGTTTTGAAGAAGGCGGAAGTGTTCGCCGAAACTGTCAACAAGCGAGGTAACATACTTAAAAATACGTGTCTTAAGAAACGAACTTAAAAGAATGGTAAATTTGATATTGGCCTGTAGTTATTTAATACTGAAGGATCCAGATTATTTTTTTTAAGAAGGGGCTTTACAACAGCTTTTTTTAGGGACACAGGAACAACACCAGTCTCCAAGGATGTATTTATAATTTGAAGCACATCTGTAATTATAAGATGAAGAACAGACTTAAAAAAGTTGGTGGGCAGAATGTCCAGTTCAGATGTTGAGGAACTGAGATTTTGTACAGTTTTTTCAAGAGTCTCATAATCAATTAAACAAAATTCTGACATTGTGTTGAAGTTATCTATCTGTGTCATTGGTGATTGCAGTTTTTAAATTTTTTGCAACTGAGATATATTATGAGAAATATTCTGCCATATTTTATCAATTTTACCTTTGAAAAAGGATGCAAACTCATTGCATTTATTAACTGAGAGAAGTTCAGGTGCTAATTGTGGTGGGGGATTAGTTAGCTTCTCTACTGTTGAAAATAGCACACGGGCATTGTTCATATTCCTGCTGATGATGTTGGAGAAGAAAGACTGTCTTGCTTTACGAATTTCATAATTATAATTACAAAGCATCTCCTTATGGATTTGATAATGAATGTGAAGTTTAGATTTGCACCATTTTCTTTCAGTCTTTCTACATTCTCTTTTTAGCAGTTTAACAGCTGGGTGTTGCTTCCATGGTGCTTTCTGCTTATCATTGACTCTTTTGATTTTGAATGGAGCAATATCATCCATAATTTGGGTCATATTTAAATTAAAAAATTCCAGTAAATCATCTACAGAGTCTGACATTTTGGTTGAGTTCTGAGAGAGAGCTTGCTCAAAAAGAGCATGTGTTGTCTTTTATGACTCTCCTACCTATAGTCGTTGAGCTGTTCTGAATGTGAGGAGACATAGAAACATCAAAGAAAACAAAGAAATGATCAGATAAGGCCAGGTCAACAACAGTATTAGAAACAGTAAGACCCTTTGTGATGACGAGGTCAAGAGTATGACCACGAGAGTGGGTCGGCCCCTGTACATGTTGTACCAGGTTAAAGTTATCAATAATTGCAAGTAGTTCTTTGGCATAAATGTTATCAGTATTATCTACATGCAAGTTAAAATCCCCAGATATAATAAGACAATCAAACTCTAAGCAAATGACTGATAGCAGTTCACCAAACTCTTCAAGAAAGACTTTGGCTGAATGTCTCGGAGGCCTATAAATAGTTAATAATAATATGTTAGGAGAGCATGTAACAAGTGCACATAAGTGTTCAAAGGACATAAAATCACCTAGTGAGGATTGTTTACATTGAAAAGAGACTTTGAATATATTTGCGATCCCTCCACCTTTCCCTTGTCGGGTAACATTCAAAAAATTAAAATTTGGGGGAGCTGCTTCAATAAGGGTGGTAGCACTATTTGCTTGATCCAGCCAGGTTTCAGTTAGAAGCAAAAAATCAAGATTGTGTTTGCAAATAAGATCATTAATTAAAAATGACTTGTTTAAAAGTGATCTAATGTTCAGAAGAGCTAGCTTTACAGAAAGTCTAGAAGTAATATCTGGTTGTGCACTCTGATGCTGTTTTAAAACAGGAAGGAGATTAGATTGGTTCACCCCCAGGGTTAAATGTGCTCTATGTTTTCTGTTTCTTATCAACACAGGAATAGTGTCAACATTGGGTCCCAGCTTGTTTTCAACACTACACCCATTTGCAGGGACCCAGAGTACATCAAACAAGACTTTCTAAATGTTCCATTTGGTTTGAGGGTGAAAGGATTGGAGATGACATGTATCTTTTGGATGGTGAAAAAGATTTGTAGCCAGCTGAAAGTCCTGGACGAACACGACAAAAAAGACCTAAGACAGTTGAGCAACTAGAATCCTACATTAGACAAGAATGGGTTAACATTCCTATCCCTAAACTTGAGCAACTTGTCTCCTCAGTCCCCAGACGTTTACAGACTGTTGTAAAGAGAAAAGGGGATGTCTCACAGTGGGAAACATGGCCTTGTCCCAACTTTTTTGAGATGTGTTGTTGTCATGAAATTTAAAATCACCTAATTTTTCTCTTTAAATGATAATTTTTCTCAGTTTAAACATTTGATATGTCATCTATGTTCTATTCTGAATAAAATATGGAATTTTGAAACTTCCACATCATTGCATTCTGTTTTTATTTACAATTTGTACTTTGTCCCAACTTTTTTGGAATCGGGGTTGTAGTACTTTGGTAGAAAAGGGAGGTTTTCGTGGGTAGAACCCTGCTGTGGGTAGAACCCTGCTGTGGGTAGAACCCTTTAAGGATGTTAAAATCTCTTAATTGTCTAATGAACACTTAGAGCAGGGCTTTGAACCAGAATTTTTTTCCTATTGGTTCGTTCTGAACAGAAACGGAATTTTAACGTTTCTGGTTTTGGGTTCCACCATTAAATAGACGTTCCCAAACCGGTTAGAACAAAAAAAATTCATTCCCGGAACGGTTAATTACGTTCCCTGTCAGCTGTTTAACAAATGGCTATAAAATTATGTCTCTGTCTCAGCCAGCTTAAGCCAAATGTAGGCTAATTCTATTACAACCTTCATTAAATAAGACAAGAAATAATTCAAAACAATTATTATTTCAAATGTTGGCGATTTGGATTCTCAGTATGTCTTCCCATCTACACAAACAGAAAAAGTGCCAAAAATGAAAGATAATTCGTTTAGTGCGTTACCAAAGGCTAGTCAGGCCCTATGCATTGATAGGCTAACAGAGGTTAACGTCATTTAATGTTCGCGAGCCTCTCATTAACGTGGACAAATATATTGATATCGTGTTTGAAATTGACGTTTTTGAATAACGATAGACTGCAATATTTGCCTCTTATTTAAGATGTGGAGACGTGATAGTAGTCCACCCTCCCGCTCTCTCCATTCAGTCAGTGAACGTCACACAGGAAGTGAACCCCAGCGGGTCATAGAAACTTGCACAGGAGAAGAATGACTTTTTTATTTGTAGGCTATGGAAACTTTGAGGAACGAAATAAAAACCGGTATTAACCGGTTACCATTATTTTTAATAAGCGTTTCTGTTCCGGAACATAAAAAATAATAAAGTTTCTGGTTTCGTTTCTGTTTCATGTGAAATAGAAAAAGTTCCCGGTTTTCATTTTCGTTCCTTGAACCGGTTCAAAGCCCTGCCTTAGAGAACCCTCATAGAACCTTTTGTAAAGAGTGCAACTGCCTAGGCTTGTGGTCCTTAAAATTATTGCTCATTATTTTTATCTCATCTCTAACCTGTCAGGAATTTAAGGTTCAGTTTGTTTTGGTACTCGACACATTCTTGATCCAATCCATTTGTGTGGAACATCACATTCATAACCAGGAAATAAGGACTTGTCTGGATCTTTCTGCAGATGAGCTCATCGTCTCTGTTCTGTTTTTAAATCCTCCTGATGTACTTCAGTCTTTCTGAGAGAATAAAATCAGAGGATTAATATAAAACTCCCCCCATTTTGATTAAAGTGGTACGTTCTTGTCTGGCGTTAATGCAGCTGGAATGTACTACTGACCCTGTGGATAGGGGGCGCTGTTCATGAGGGATTATTGTAGTAGGATTGTATAAAAGTCTGCATTAATCTGGCAGTGCAGACTGAAGGGCCCGTGTGAGACCACACGCTGGATTACAGAGCAATAAAACACTCAGTAAAATAAATTATCATTAAAATTACGTCTTGATTCTGGCTTTAAGCGACAATCTGACACCCACAGATCATCTGTTTAAAAATCAACAAAGAAAATATGACGCAAAAGAAGGTAAAGCTCTTTTTGTTTTTATATCAATTACAGATTTTCTACTGAAAGTTTTACAGAATGTAAAAATGTAACACAGGTTTGTGATGATATAAATCTGTAAATGATTAAACAAAGTAAGTGTAATGTTTAATTTAATGAAATGTTGACTTGACAGTTCTATTCGAACTCATTGGTTTGTTTGTTTCTTTATTTACCAACATGTGCAAAGTTGTAAACAAGTTAACACTCAAAAACACAGAGATGATTCGACCTCAGGGAACAAAGTAAAGCGTAAAGTGTCGAAATGAAACGGAGTGGATTTGTAAAGCAGAATCGTGTGTTTTTATATAAATATATTTTATAAGAGAGTAGATCAGAATTATTATCATAAAATGTGGAAAATATTATATGTATAATTTTGTTTTTACTCCATGGGACAGGATGCAGAGAGTGAAATTATACCATAATGAGTTTAAGGAAAATCTGAGAACAGAAATATTTTACAGTAAAAGGAAATGTTAGGGGGCGGAGTCTGAGCTCATGTAAATTAATTTAATCCATGATGAGTGTTCTGGAAGTGATTTAATTTTATCAAGATAATTATTTTTGATAAAGTACAGCATCAGATTTTAAATTTCAGTGTTTTATTAGTTATTCAAACTTTACAGTTACACATTCTTAGAACTTTACACTTAATAAATTATTAAAACTTAAGTTATTTATTTATTTATTAGCTCTGACAACTTTGTTGGAGGAGGTTATGTTTTTGCCTCCGTTAGTTAGTTAGTTAGTTAGTTAGTTAGTTAGTTAGTTAGTTAGTTAGTTAGTTAGTTAGTTAGTTAGTTAGTTAGATTTGATTTTCGCCTCCATTAGTTAGTTAGTTAGTTTTTTCCCAGTGTAACTCAAAAACTAGTGAACATTTAGATGAAATTTATTGTACAATTTTATTATTATCCTCAGTTCAAGTGATTTGATTTTGATGTTGATAAAATGTGGCTGGTGGAGATATAGACTTTATCAAGTGCCCATCTAGTCTATTTGTTTGTTTGTTTGTTTGTTTATTAGATATCACCTGCAGTTGTGACTGTAGCTGGAAGTTTGCCTCCGAGCTATGAAGAGGCCAATGCTGGTAACAAACCTCGGCTATAATCATAAATCTTATTATTTCTATTCTTATTTTATATTTTTAAAACTCCACTGAAAATAAATATTTGAAAAGAATGTGAAACAAAATCTTTTTATTCATAATTCCACAAAAATGTGAAATTCTATAACATCTCCCAAGTATTGAAAGTCACACCCGGAAGACGCTCTGGACTCTTACAGTAATGCTTTTATGGCTGAGGACTACAGTTGACTTGCTAACTTTAGGACTGCAGTTGTCATGAACAGTTTTGCACTCAAGTTTCCATCAATGAAGAGTTTATAACATCAACGAAACTGACTTCATGTTAAAACTGTTAATGTTATAGTCATGTTGTCTGTTGTTGCCCAAATGAGGATGGGTTCCCTTTTGAGTCTGGTTCCTCTCGAGGTTTCTTCCTCATGGCGTCTGAGGGAGTTTTTCCTTGCCACTGTTGCCACAGGCTTCATCATTGGGGATAGATTAGGGATAAAATTAGCTCATGTTTTAAGTCGTTCAAATTCTGTAAAGCTGCTTTGCGACAATGTTTATTGTTAAAATCACTATACAGATAAACTTGACTTGACTCGACTATAACTGAGTGTTCAGATTCATATCAAACTCTGTGCATCAATCTGAATTCTGCTGATGTTAGAATAAAAACTGACAATTAAATAAAAAAGAAACTTGTGTTAGTTCTGTCTTTTACATTTGGCTTTTTAAATTATTTATTCTCATCTCATCTCATTATCTGTAGCCGCTTTATCCTGTTCTACAGGGTCGCAGGCGAGCTGGAGCCTATCCCAGCTGACTACGGGCGAAAGGCGGGGTTCACCCTGGACAAGTCGCCAGGTCATCACAGGGCTATTTATTTTCATCTTATTTTTTATTTTGTCCACAGTTATTGTACTAATTTTTCATGAATGTCTGATTTAAAAGGTTTATTACTGTTAATTTTTAAATAAAAATCAGATTATAGAGTTATAAAATTAAGCATTGTGAATATAAATAAATAAATGTAAATAAAATTAAGGAATATTTCTGCTCTTTCTGCAGGGTGTCCCGGTTACTGTTACAGCGATGGCGCATTTTTATGGGATGATCAAAACATCAGACGTGTTTTTGTGCGAAAGGTATCAATTTTTATAAAGATATTAAAACTGGGGACATTTGAAAACAACAACAACAATGATATTTTTTAAAAATTCTGTTTGTTTGAAATAAATTTTATAGAAACACATCCACTTTATAATATAACCATCTTCATTAAGTTTTTACAATTTGCAATATTTTCTTGTGCATTTTTATGTCTTTAATATTCTGTTAACAAAAATACTTTATTTTATATATTTTATTTAATTTCAATTTTAAAAATAAAATATATATTTTAAAATAATAGTTTCTTTAAGCAGACATCTTCTCCAGACTGCTTTGGGTTAGATCCTAAAGGGCTGTTTTTATATTTGGATAAATAATTTTTTTCAGATGTTTGTCTTTAATGAGACCTGCTTCAGTCTGAGACACGTTCAGAACGATTCGTCTGAATAAACGTGGAAACACTTCAGCTCTGTCAATCTCTTTTACAGCTGATAATTTATAGAATAATCATAATTTTATTAAATTCTGTTTTAGTTGTAAAGCAGCTTGAACTCTAACCCTTCTGAACAAATCGTCGTCTTTTCCTTCTTCCCTCCTTCAGGTTTATTTGATTGTGATGCTGCAGCTCTCTGTGACTCTGCTCATTGTGTCTCTCTTCACCTTTTAGTGGGTGATTTTATTGATTTGTTTTAATTTATTTTATTTTTATCTGTCTTTTCCTGCTGAACTCTGAGATCCGGTCAAAGTGCTGATTGTAAATGAAGTGAATTTTTGGTGTGTTTCAGTGAACCGGTGATGTTTTATATTCAGACTCATCCTGCGCTTTACTCCACATCCAGGTGAGAAACAACGTGAGGCTGAATTTATACACAACGATTCACAAACACGCCTCGACATCAACTTCTCCACGGGTTTATATTGATATTTATATTTGCAGCCTCCTGTTTCTTGTCACCTATTTGATGTTGGCTTGCTGTGGAGATTTAAGGTAACAACAACAACAACAACAAAATTTTCTACAACCCCGATTCCAAAAAAGTTGGGACAAAGTACAAATTGTAAATAAAAACGGAATGCAATGATGTGGAAGTTTCAAAATTCCATATTTTATTCAGAATAGAACATAGATGACATATCAAATGTTTAAACTGAGAAAATGTATCATTTAAAGAGAAAAATTAGGTGATTTTAAATTTCATGACAACAACACATCTCAAAAAAGTTGGGACAAGGCCATGTTTCCCACTGTGAGACATCCCCTTTTCTCTTTACAACAGTCTGTAAACGTCTGGGGACTGAGGAGACAAGTTGCTCAAGTTTAGGGATAGGAATGTTAACCCATTCTTGTCTAATGTAGGATTCTAGTTGTTCAACTGTCTTAGGTCTTTTTTGTCGTATCTTGCGTTTTATGATGCGCCAAATGTTTTCTATGGGTGAAAGATGTGGACTGCAGGCTGGCCAGTTCAGTACCCGGACCCTTCTTCTACGCAGCCATGATGCTGTAATTGATGCAGTATGTGGTTTGGCATTGTCATGTTGGAAAATGCAAGGTCTTCCCTGAAAGAGACGTCATCTGGATGGGAGCATATGTTGCTCTAGAACCTGGATATACCTTTCAGCATTGATGGTGTCTTTCCAGATGTGTAAGCTGCCCATGCCACACGCACTAATGCAACCCCATACCATCAGAGATGCAGGCTTCTGAACTGAGCGCTGATAACAACTCGGGTCGTCTTTCAACTCTTTAGTCCGAATGACACGGCGTCCCTGATTTCCATAAAGAGCTTCAAATTTTGATTCGTCTGACCACAGAACAGTTTTCCACTTTGCCACAGTCCATTTTAAATGAGCCTTGGCCCAGAGAAGACGTCTGCGCTTCTGGATCATGTTTAGATACGGCTTCTTCTTTGAATTATAGAGTTTTAGCTGGCAACGGCGGATGGCATGGTGAATTGTGTTCACAGATAATGTTCTCTGGAAATATTCCTGAGCCCATTTTGTGATTTCCAATACAGAAGCATGCCTGTATGTGATGCAGTGCCGTCTAAGGGCCCGAAGATCACGGGCACCCAGTATGGTTTTCCGGCCTTGACCCTTACGCACAGAGATTCTTCCAGATTCTCTGAATCTTTTGATGATATTATGCACTGTAGATGATGATATGTTCAAACTCTTTGCAATTTTACACTGTCGAACTCCTTTCTGATATTGCTCCACTATTTGTCGGCGCAGAATTAGGGGGATTGGTGATCCTCTTCCCATCTTTACTTCTGAGAGCCGCTGCCACTCCAAGATGCTCTTTTTATACCCAGTCATGTTAATGACCTATTGCCAATTGACCTAATGAGTTGCAGTTTGGTCCTCCAGCTGTTCCTTTTTTGTACCTTTAACTTTTCCAGCCTCTTATTGCCCCTGTCCCAACTTTTTTGAGATGTGTTGCTGTCATGAAATTTCAAACTAGCCAATATTTGGCATGAAATTTCAAAATGTCTCACTTTCGACATTTGATATGTTGTCTATGTTC
The DNA here is from genome assembly GCF_027579695.1 of Neoarius graeffei. Taxonomy (NCBI): domain Eukaryota; kingdom Metazoa; phylum Chordata; class Actinopteri; order Siluriformes; family Ariidae; genus Neoarius; species Neoarius graeffei. The sequence continues at coordinate 1,632,503 of NC_083594.1, read as the reverse complement.
TATTGTGAATACAATATCAGTTTTTCTCATCTCATCTCATTATCTGTAGCCGCTTTATCCTGTTCTACAGGGTCGCAGGCGAGCTGGAGCCTATCCCAGCTGACTACGGGTGAAAGGCGGGGTTCACCCTGGACAAGTCGCCAGGTCATCACAGGGCTGACACATAGACACAGACAACCATTCACACTCACATTCACACCATATCAGTTTTTGAGATTTGTAAATTATTGCATTCCATTTTTATTTACAGTTTGTACTTTGTCCCAACTTTTTTGGAATCGGGGTTGTAAATAAAATTAAATAGAAACTTACAAAAAGTCATAATTCCAGTTTGTTGAAACTCTTTTAACTGAATTCTGATCTGTTGCTTTTTTTCCAGCTACAGTAAAAGTTGAATAGGATTTTTTTATGATCCCAGATTAAATCTGTCATTTTTTACATCATAACATTTTATTTTATAAATATATCAATATATCATACTAGTTTCACCACTGAGCACTGAAATAGAAATACGAAACAAAAGTAGTTTAAATTCTAGATTAAAAAAAATTAAATCCCTTTCTGTGATGTGCAAATGAGCACAATTAATAATCTGCTGCCTAATTTGCATATTTTCATATATATTAAATTATTCATAATTATATCTTGTATATACAAATACATTCAGATGGTTTAGTTTTATTTTAAGAAAAGGGGGAAATATTAGGATGTAGAAAGTAACCTGAAATCAATCAATTAATCTGTTAATCTGTTGATTGATTGATTGATTGATTGATTGATTGATTGATTGATTGATTGATTGATTGATTGATTAGCTGATTGCTGATTTGGATTAATTGTTGTTAACTCTGTGTTTGTTTATTTAAAAGAAGATATTTTTATCAGTTATTCTATTGCTCCACCTAATAAACTGCTCAGTGGGTGTGGCTCAGCAGCCTGTAATATCTCACCTGTCCAGCAGAGGGCTCCATCAGCAGAACCCTCAGCTCCGCCCTGCTGTTCCAGAGCTTCCTGTCACTCAGATCACTTTTTCCCAGCTGATTTCTCATTAAACTCTCTCCAGGGATTTTATTCTGATTCTTTCTACTTTACATTTTGTTTATTTAAGCTTTTTTTTTCTTTTAAACAGACACTATCCAAAAAAATGAATTGTTTGCTTGGAATTGTTTTTAACCCTTCAGTCGCATAAATCTTTTTCATCTGGAGCTTTATTACATTAAAATACTGATCTAAAAACAAAACTCTAAAAAGAGTCTTTTCTGTAAAAGAACGCTGTTTCTCGTGATCTTCGTGTTTCAGGAGGCAGTTTCCCTGGAATCTCATTCTGCTCTCTGTCTTTGTGAGTATCTGTAAATAAATAAATAAACACATAAAGAAACTTTTAGGATTATTTTCTGTTTCTTCCTTTGTTTGATTTATTTCTCTCTCTCTCTCTCTCTCTCTCTCTCTCTCTCCTCAGACCCTGTGCATGGCTTTCATGCTGGGTTTTGTTTCCAGGTAAATTTCTCTTTATTAATGAAAATGTTGTAATAATTACACCAGAATGAATTTTGTGTTGAACTTCCTGTCTCTGGTCATCACAGCCACTACAACACGAGGTCTGTGATCGTGTGTCTCGGCGTCACGGCTGTGGTGTGTGTGTGTGTCACCGTCTTCAGCTTCCAGACGAAGGTGAGTCGAAGATTTATGACGATATTTACTTCACAGATTAACATTAGAAATATCTAAATATCTCACTATGGAGATGGACTTTGTGTGAATATTTCTGAGATGTTTCTGAGAGACTTATTCAAACAAACCACATTTAAACACAGAGTACGTTCTGGGTTTGTTTTTTTCCACGATCCTGACATGTGAGTACTCGTGAAGGAGTTCAGCAACAACAAACATCAGGATGTTATTGGAGCTCACTCTTCCCTCGTCAGGAATCTCACTGACATCATAAACAGTTGAAATGCTACAGTTCCAAACGTTTCTTCCTGAAGCCTCACGCTGGAGAAACGGTTATGAGCGAAACGTCTGGGATCTTGCAGAGTGGAGCTGATCGTAATCGCTGTGTTTTTCAGTGCTTTCGCTAAATTACTGTTGTTTACTTTGGGTTTTTTTCCTCGTTAGTTTTTAATACATGAGTGTGGATTGTGAAAATGTCGTTCCAGAGATGTGAGAGGACTCACGCCGCTCCCGGCTGCACTCGCAGTCATGCGAAACTCGAGTAATGGAGTTGAACCACAGGAGGCTCACGGACACAAGCGCCTTTATAACAGGAGCGAAATTATCAGCGATCAACTCAGCAAAGTTTCCATCATCTACAAAAAGAGGACGAACACAACTGGAACAAGAATCTACACTTAAAGAAAAAAAACTGCATGTGTGATCATTTCACTCTGTTGCCATGGCGACGCTACACTTTTCTTTCAGTGTAAAAAACCCTCGTATTTGCAGAATGAGGTCTTTATTTGTTTGTGCTGAAGTTTTCCATCAGAAACAACAATTAACCAGAAGTTTCTCCCATAGTCCTGCAAGGAATCATGGGAAACAGGAATAATGCAGATAAATCTGGAATAATGTCAGGATTTTTTCCCAAAAAAGTCGAGGAAGCCCTGCTTTACAGACAGGAACTGGTTTTAGTTCATCACTTAATCAAAGTGACTTCGACATTTCCGCAGTAATGATTTAAAATTCATCATTTTTAGCTAAAAATGATGCAACAGCTAAAAGACACAAAACCACTGCTTGAGTGCAAACAGCGCCCCCTGGTGGCAAATATTCTCCTTTATTATTATTATTATTATTATTATTATTATTATTATTATTAATAATAATAATAATGTTGGGTGTTTGTTCATTGTATATGAAAAAGTCAAAAGAAGAAGTAGTACAAACCCTGACCCCACCCCTGACTCCACCCATAACCCCACCCCTTTTGCTAAAGTTAATTTTTATAGCTTTCTAGAATTGTTACGAATCTGTATGTGACAGTGCATTAAAACCACATGTTGTGATGTTTTATTTTGCGTCTCTCTGCAGGTCGATGTGACGTCGTTTCAGGGCCTCCTGCTGAACCTCTGCCTCGTGCTGCTCATCTGTTCCATCGTCGTGGGATTTATCGTCCCTTTTGGATTCGTAAGAGTCTAAAAATAAAACTAGGCCACAACACACAAATCCCATTGAACACGCGCACACACACACACACACACACACACACACACACACACACACACACACACACACACACACACAGCTGCAGTGTTTATACAGAGCACAACTTACACTCACATTTACAAACAACATGTTTTACACGTTCAGTACCACAGACAGGATAAAAAAAGGAACTATAGTAAACTGTGGGTGGTGAGACAGGTACAGACAGACAGGTGTGTGTGTGTGTGTGTGTGTGTGTGTGTATTCCTCTCCCCTCAGGTTCCGTGGTTGCACACACTCTACGGGATTTTGGGTGCCGTCACTTTCACCATGGTGAGAAATAAAGAACCTTCTGGAAGTGTTAAATAATCAGTGTTTATCGTGTGTGTGTGTGTGTGTGTGTGTGTTAGATTAAATCTTAATCTTTCCTCACACCTTATTGTCTGTCTGTAGTTTTACCCACCTGTCTGTCTGTTTATTTATCTATAGATCTACCTGTCTGTCTCTCTATAAGTCTATCTAACTGTACATATACCTGTCTATCTGTCTGTATACTTACTGCTCTGTTATCTGCATATCTGTCTGTGGATGTAAAAGTCGTCGTCCCCCCCCCCCCCCCCCCACACACACACACACACACACTTGTGCAGGTTTTTGTGTCGTAAATAAAATTAGAACCCAACACCAATCATCTCTGATGTTTTTGCAGCTTTAATGTGACGCAGCAACCAACAACATTCAAGTAAAAACAAATAGAAATGTTTTAAGGGAAAAAGAAGAACTATACAATAAGCTGGTTGCATAAGTAAACACACCCCTTAACTAATAATTTGTTAAAGTAGCTTTAGGCTGTAACTCAGCACTCAGTGATTTGCACTTGAAGGTTTTTGGTTTCTGCATCACATTAAAGCCGCAGAAACATCAGAGATAAATTTATCTGTTTTAATTTTTACATAAAAAAACTCTGCAGTTTTAACAGCTTGGGGGGGGGGGGGGGGGGGGGGGTTTAAACTTTTATATCCACTGTGTATAAGTACTTGTCTGTCTGCATGTAAATGAAATATTATTGTGTGTGTGTGTGTGTGTGTGTGTGTGTGTGTGTGTTCAGTTTTTGGCGTTTGACACTCAGCTGTTGATGGGGAACAGACAGTACACTGTGAGTCCTGAGGAGTATGTCTTCGCTGCTCTCACTCTTTACCTCGACATCATTTATATTTTCACTCACATTTTACAACTGTTCAGTGACGGCTACGAATAAATCAAATAAAAAATAATAAATCAAACATGATAAATAAAGAATAAATTAAATCAAGGATATATAAGAGACAACGAATAAATAGAATAAAAATAAATCAAATAAGAAATGAATCAAATACAACAAATCAAAATAATGAATGTCAAACATACTAAATGAATTTCAAGGCCACGCCTCACACACTTTATTTTATATTCTTCCCTGAGACGCTTTTATAAAGTCTGTGAGTTTTTTAATTGAACAAATGCATTGATCCTTTTTTCTCATGCCGTTTTATTATGATATAAAACCCTCCAGGATAAAACAGGCTGATTTTGCAGCTGTGCCTTTAAATATTAAATATGTAAATAGCTTCACTCTGATTGGCTAACATCTTTAAACAAGAACATGGTCATCCACACCTGTGGGATTGTTCTGCTGCAACCTTCATGCTGCTGTTGTTATGATGATGTAAATAAGATAATATCTCCAGCCGGTGTGTTTGATCACAGCCCCAACACTGGGTGGGTAGAACGTTAACGCTAACTGGGTGCCAGGCTTGTAGTACTCAAGTCCGACTCGTGCCCTACTTTTAAGGACTCATGACTCGACTTGGACTTGACCACTGATGACTCGGACTTGGACTCATACGTTAACTGCATTCGGACTCATAAATTGGAGACGAGGACTCGGATTTTTTCTTTATTTTTTGTAACATGCCATAATAATTTGCCATAAGATATTTATTATATCTACATTAATCTCGTCTCGTCTTCTTCTGCTTTATCCGGGACCAGGTCGCGGAGGCAGCAGTCTAAGCATGGAAGCCCAAACTTCCCTCTCCCCAGACACCTCGGTCAGCTCCTCGGGAAGAACACCGAGGCGTTCCCAGGCCAGCTGAGAGACATAGTCCCCCCAGCGTGTCCTGGGTCTTCCCCAGGGCCTCTTCCCGGGGGGACATGCCTGGAACACCTCCCCAGGGAGGCGTCCAGGAGGCATCCGAAAAAGATGCCCGAGCCACCTCAGCTGGTTCCTCTCGATGTGGAGGAGCAGCGGCTCTAGTCCGAGCTCCTCCCGAGTGACTGTGCTTCTCACCCTATCTCTAAGGGAGCGCCCAGCCACCCTGCGAAGGAAACTCATTTCGGCCGCTTGTATCCGCGATCTTGTTCTTTCGGTCATTACCCAAAGCTCATGACCATAGGTGAGAGTCGGAACATGGATCGACTGGTAAATTGAGAGCTTCGCCTTTTGGCTCAGCTCCTTCTTCACCACGATGGACCGGTAAAGCGACCGCATCACTGCGGAGGCTGCACCGATCCGCCTGTCGATCTCATGCTCCATCCTTCCCTCACTCGTGAACAAGATTCCGAGATACTTAAACTCTTCCACTTGAGGCAGGACTTCTCCACCAACCTGGAGAGGGCAAGCCACCCTTTTCCAGTCAAGAACCATGGCCTCGGACTTGGAGGTGCTGATTCTCATCCCAGCCGCTTCACACTCGACTGCAAACTGCCCCAGTGCATGCTGGAGGTCCTGGTTTGAAGAAGCCAACAGGACAACATCATCCGCAAAAAGCAGAGATGAAATCCTGTGGTTCCCAAACAGGATTCCTTCCGGCCCCTGGCTGCGCCTAGAAATTCTGTCCATAAAAATTATGAACAGAACCGGTGACAAAGGGCAGCCCTGCCGGAGTCCAACATGCACTGGGAACAGGTCTGACTTACTGCCGGCAATGCGAACCAGACTCCTGCTCCGTTCGTACAGGGACCGGACAGCCCTTAGCAAAGAGCCCCGAACCCCATACTCCCGAAGCACCCCCCACAGAATACCATGAGGGACACGGTCGAATGCCTTCTCCAGATCCACAAAGCACATGTGGACTGGTTGGGCAAACTCCCATGAACCCTCGAGCACCCTATGAAGGGTATAGAGCTGGTCCAGTGTTCCGCGACCAGGACGAAAACCGCATTGTTCCTCCTGGATCCGAGGTTCGACTATTGGTAGAATTCTCCTCTCCAGTACCCTGGAGTAAACTTTCCCCGGGAGGCTGAGAAGTGTGATTCCCCTATAATTGGAGCACACTCTCCGGTCCCCTTTCTTGAAAAGAGGGACCACCACCCCAGTCTGCCACTCCAGAGGCACTGTCCCCGACCGCCACGCGATGTTGCAGAGGCGTGTCAACCAAGACAGCCCCACAACATCCAGAGACTTGAGATACTCAGGGCGAATCTCATCCACCCCCGGTGCCTTGCCACCGAGGAGCTTGCAAACCACCTCAGTGACTTCGGCTTGGGTAATGGACGAGTCCACCTCTGAGTCATCAGCCTCCGCTTCCTCAATGGAAGACATGATGGTGGGATTGAGGAGATCCTCAAAGTATTCCTTCCACCACCCGACAATGTCCCCAGTCGAGGTCAACAGCTCCCCACCCACACTGTAAACAGTGTTGGCAGAGTATTGCTTCCCCCTCCTGAGGTGCCGGACAGTTTGCCAGAATTTCTTCGAGGCCGACCGATAGTCCTTCTCCATGGCCTCCCCGAACTCCTCCCAGTTCCGAGTTTTTGCCTCCGCAACTGCCCGAGCTGCAGCACGCCTGGTCTGCTGATACCCGTCAGCTGCCTCAGGGGTCCTGGAGGTCAACATGGCCCGATAGGACTCCTTCTTCAGCTTGACGGCATCCCTTACTTCCGGTGTCCACCACCGGGTTCGGGGATTGCCGCCACGACAGGCACCGGAGACCTTGCGGCCACAGCTCCGAACAGCTGCGTCCACAATGGAGGTAGAGAACATGGTCCACTCAGACTCAATGTCCCCCCCTCCCTCGGAAACTGGGAAAAGCTCTCCCGAAGGTGGGAGTTAAAGACCTCCCCAACAGAGTGCTCGGCCAGACGTTCCCAGCAGACCCTCACCATACTTTGGGCCTGCCAGGTCTGTCCGGCTTCCTCCTCCACCAGCGGATCCAACTCACCACCAGGTGGTGATCAGTTGACAGCTCAGCCCCTCTCTTCACCTGAGTGTCCAAGACATAGGGCTGGAGATCAGATGAAACGACAACAAAGTCTATCATCAACCTCCGACCTAAGGTGTCCTGGTGCCACATGCACTTATGGACACCCCTATGCTCGAACATGGTTTTCGTTATGGACAAACCGTGACTAGCACAGAAGTCCAATAACAAAACACCAGTCAGGTTCAGATCGGGGAGGCCGTTCCTCCCAACCACGCCCCTCCAGGTGTCACTGTCATCGCCCACGTGAGCATTGAAGTCCCCCAGTAACACAATGGAGTCCCCAGTCTGAGCACCCCTCAGTACCTCTCCCAGGGACTCCAAGAAGGCCGGATACTCTATACTGCTATTCGGCCCGTAGGCACAAACAACAGCAAGAGCCCTCTCCCCAATCCGAAGGTGCAGAGAAGCGACCCTCTCGTTCACTGGGGTAAACTCCAACACATGGCGGCTGAGCTGGGGAGCTATAAGCAAGCCCACACCAGCCCGCCGCCACTCACCATGGGCGACTCCAGAGAAGTGGAGAGTCCAGCCCCTCTCGAGGAGCTGGGTTCCAGAGCCCAAGCTGTGAGTGAAGGTGAGCCCGACTATCTCTAGCCGGTACCTCTCAACCTCCCGCACAAGCTCAGGCTCTTCCCCCCCAGCAAAGTGACATTCCATGTCCCAACAGCTAGCTGCTGTGTCCGGGGATCAGGTAGTCGAGGCCCCTGCCTTCGACTGCCACCCAATCCACACTGCACCAGTCCCCTACTGCTGCCTCTGTGGGTGGTGAACCCACAGGATGTCGGGCCCACGTCACCACTTCGGGCTGAGCCCGGCCGGGCCCCATGGGCAAAGGCCCGGCCACCAAGCGCTTGCATACAAGCCCCAACCCCAGGCCTGGCTCCAGGGTGGGGCCCCGGCTGCGCCATACCGGGAGATGTCACGGTCCTTGATGGTTTCTCCATAAGGGTTTTGGTGAACTGCTCTTGGTCTGGCCTGTCACCTAGGACCTGTCTGCCTTGGGAAACCCTGACAGGGGCATAATGCCCCCGACAACATAGCTCCTAGGATCATTCAAGCACACAAACCCCTCCACCACAATAAGGTGGCAGTTCTAGGAGGGGTATATCTACATTAATTTTTTTTACATTACTACATTAACAGTTTTTTTTTTAATATTGGTGCGCTGATTGCACTTTAGTCCTGTGCAGGCACGAGTTGTTTATGACGCATATGAGAGTCCGCTTGGCGCGTACGCTGTCCGGAGTGCGACCGAGAGTCTGTCTGATGCACGCGCCAAGGCGCGTAGGTGTGACGCTCTTACATGAAATTAGTACAAAAAAAAATATATATATATATATATATATATATATATATATATATATATATACATTAATTTTTGTACTAATTTCATGTAAGAGCGTCACACCTACGCGCCTTGGCGCGTGCATCAGACAGACTCTCGGTCGCACTCCGGACAGCGCACGCGCCAAGCGGACTCTCATATGCGTCATAAACAACTCGTGCCTGCACAGGACTAAAGTGCAATCAGCGCACCAATATAAAAACTGTGAAAACACATTTACTTTGCGAAGTATTGAGCTGCATTGCTGACACATTACCGAGCCTTATTTCCTTGTCTGGTTTCCTGATCCCTGATTTCCTGTTTCTTATCTTTGATCCTGCCGAGTCTACAATAGCCTGTTTGTGTCTCGAACAAACTAATGTTAATGGTGCTGAAACAGACACCATCAGACGGTGTGAGTGGAGTCTTGTTCTTGGACTCGACTCAAAATTTTTTTAATGAATCAGACTTGAACGCTGAGGACTCGAGACCAGACTCGGACTCGAGGTTTAGTGACTCGACTCCCACACTGCTGGGTGGTTAATGTTACCTGAGGACTTCGACTGGTGACGCGGGTGAACTACGGTTCGGTCCAGATCTGTTATGGTATCAGTACAGTGTTTAATATCTGATTTTTTTGGAAATTTTAAACAGTTTACTTCCAGTTCATGGACTCCTGGTCATCTTCTTGATTGAGATTGCAATGGGTGGTTATTTGTTAATGAGGGGGTGGTGCCACAAAAAATGAGAGGAGATTGTATGTTTGTAACTGGCCTGTTTTATTAGTTTTCTCCAGAACCTCCCCAAGTCACAGCAACATTCTTATTTCAAAAACCAAAAGAAAAAAAAACTTTCCACCTGTGACATGTCCCCTTTAAACCCCGCCCACTTGTACCTGAATGCTACTTTTACACTTTTATTGTATTTTATTCGAGTTGATGCGAAAAACAGGATTTTAGTAATGAAGTCTTTTCCGCTCATCATGCTGTAAATCTCCTCATCAACCTTCCTCGTGAACAAAACCGCACTTTGTCCTCCATGTTTGTTTTTCTCAGTCAACGGCCAACGTGCAGCCTGACTGGTTGAGGAAAAACATGGCACCTTTCTGGACATGTGAACTTTCTGGTGGTTGGAAATAAAACCTCTCTGTGCCAGTGTGTGAAGTTTGAACTGAAAACTCAATCGAACAGTTACGTGTCTTTAGTTCACTCTTTAGTTTCTCTTTGTAACACAAGGGCGAATCGTAGCGTTTGCTCTGTTAATGAACACATAGCTCGCTAACTAACATTAGCATGTTAGCTTTAGGAGTCATGAAATGAAGCTTGTTCACATTGACCATAAAGCAGCTGTTGCTAAAGTCTCTCGCTCTCTCTCTGATGTCCCCTACACACTTCCCCTTGATTGAGTGCCCTTGATCTTTTGCTCGTCATCACTGTTGGAATTTACCCACAAGGCACTGCTGCACTCAAGTGTTCCCTTTTCAACAAGAGTTATTTCATATCATTATTTAATTCAATTTAATTTCATGTTATTTCTGGATTCACAAAGTGGTTTGTTTTAAATTTATTAACAACTTTAACGTTATTTCTGCATTTTCCCACCACTGACTCTTTCACCATATTTTGTTGAAATGTTTAAATCCTCATTATTGTTGCAGATTTATATTTTTTGTACATTTCTGTGGACACTAACATTAACAAAGTGGTAGCATCAATGCTAATTAAAAAATAACTAAGAAAATGAACTTTCACTGTAAATTTCTGAAAAATTTAGAATTTCATGATTTCTTGCAAGTGACCTTTTTATTTTTATGCAGTGTTGCTTTGCTATTTTATGCTTTACGCTGATATTTATTTTCTTTTTCATTTTGTTTGGATTGTGTTGTTTTCCAAAAAGAACAAAACAAAACAAAAAACAGAAATGAAAAATTATCTACTCTCACCGGCCACTTTAATAGGAACGTGTTATTGGTTCTAAGCTCCCTGTTCTTGGCTGCAGGAGTGGAACCCAACGTGTTCTTCTGTCTGCTGTTGCATGCTGAGATGCTTTTCTGCTCACCACGGTTGTAAAGAGTGATTATATGAGTTACTATATCCTTCCTGGCAAAAAAGCTCGAACCAATCTGTCCATTTCCCTCTGACCCTCTCTTATCAACAAGGCGTTTGTTTCCACCCACAGAACTGTCGCTCACTCACTCAGTGTTTTTTGTTTTCTGCACCATTCTGTGTAAACTCTAGAGACTGTTGTGTGTGAAAACCCCAGGAGGAGATCAGCAGCTTCTGAAATACTCAAACCAGTCCATCTGGATCAAACCAACACCCAGACCACAGTGACAGAAAGTCACACTGTGAGAACACAGTGTTTCCCGTTCTGATGTTTGAACATTGTGAACATTAACTGAAGCTCCTGATTTGTATCTGCGGGATTTGATGCATCGTGCTGCTGGCGAGGGATCGGCTGATTACAGAACTGCAGAGGGATGAAGGGGTGTTCCTAATAAAGTGGCCCGTGTGTGTGTATATTTCATCTCATCTCATTATCTGTAGCCGCTTTATCCTGTTCTACAGGGTCGCAGGCGAGCTGGATCCTATCCCAGCTGACTACGGGTGAAAGGCGGGGTTCACCCTGGACAAGTCGCCAGGTCATCACAGGGCTGACACATAGACACAGACAACCATTCACACTCACATTCACACCTACGCTCAATTTAGAGTCACCAGTTAACCTAACCTGCATGTCTTTGGACTGTGGGGGAAACCGGAGCACCCGGAGGAAACCCACGCGGACACGGGGAGAACATGCAAACTCCACACAGAAAGGCCCTCGCCGGCCACGGGGCTCGAACCTGGACCTTCTTGCTGTGAGGCGACAGCGCTAACCACTACACCACCATGCCACCGTGTGTGTGTGTGTGTGTGTATATATATATATATATATATATATTACTTTTAATGTTTGTTAATTAAAATGAATTAGAATAAAATGAATGCTAAATGTTCTGAATGTTTGTTTATATCCCCTCCATGTGTCCAGGTAAAGAACATGCAACATATTACAATTAAAACCATCTTTATTTAAAAAAGAGAAAAGTCAACAGACAAAATTCCAAAAAATAGTAAAACTGAAAAAAAGAAATAAGTTTTGTCATCAACAAACAAACAAACAACAACAACAACCAAAAACAAGACTGAAACAGAATGAGCTGTGGCACAGGAAGACACACGAACATCAGAGCGAAGTGAAACATCAGAACTCTTCAGACTGCTGTACAAAACGTGTAAAATTATAAATAAGGAATCTGTTCTTATTAACGACAAAAAAAAAGCAGTTCAGGAGATGAGCCAAACATTCGCTCGATAAACACAATGACGAGTCAAACCTGGAGGATTTTGTGGACAGATTAAAGTTTGTGAAATCTCCTCAACCCAATAGAACTCAGCTGAAGAGATTTACGGATTTACGCGACAAAAACTCAGAGATTTCACAGAAATTGCATATTTTTACTCAAAAATAAAACATCGTAACACTAATGCTAATGTAATCTTTATGCTAACTGTAGCTAGTTTTAATACGCAAAGATTCCTATGTTTAAAAATTTTTTATTTTCCTTAAAAATTAACTCTTTATAAACTGAAGGCTTGCTGTGTTTTAAAGCAGGATTAGCGGTTAGCATGGCGCTATAGCCAACAGTCTGGCCCTGTAAACACACGGTTTTATCATTTCAAGGCTTTAATTTCTGAACAGTTTTTGATTTTTTTGAGGCACGTTCCGCAGGTTTGTCGCGGTCAGTGTTTAATCTCCTGAACTGCTTGACTCTCCTCTTATAGCAGCTGAGGGTTTTGAAACTATGAAATAAACTTTACAAGGCAAGAAAGGAATATATATATATATATATTAACTTCCTGATTTTTTTATATTGTAATAAATGTGGGCGTGGTCAGGAAACAGGAAGTTAAAAAAAAGAAAAAAGTAAAACCAAGTAGAAAGAAAACAAAAAGCCTCGATGACGTTATGGGCACAACGCCTGAGAATTATTATTATTATTAATTTATTTATTTTTGATTTGAATATTCTGTTAGTTTTGTATAAATAATGAGGACTAATTTCAGTATTTTTTCGAACGAGTGGATGATGGAAACGAGGCTCAACTTTTGGGAATCATTAAAGATCAAAAATGTCCGAGTCGATAAGGATTATTTTTGTAAATAGATGAAAAAAACCCTGCATTTTAAATAAATGGTTGGATTTTGTGCAAATGCGACTTGCAAACAGAGAATTATTTAAAAACAATTATTCTGGATATCAGTCATCTGAAATTTAAAGAAAAATTCAACATTTCTGAGTGAAAATTATAAATAACATCAAATATTAAAATAAAAAACCTGACAACACTGTGATGTAACGTCATTTCATAGTTTCAAAACTGGTTTTTGGATTTGTAGTGAAGATTGATAAGCTCTTTATTTATTTATTTAATGATTAAAACCCATATTAGCTTCCTTCATGAGGTGAACTGCATGTTTTTAACCTGTGAAATGTTTTTTTACTGATAAACAACAACAACAACAACAACAAAATAAAAGATGGAAAAAAGTTAAAAAGAAAAAGTGGAATTTAGTTCTAGTTTAAATTAAAAATGTGATCAGATCTCAGTTGTTTTTTTAAAATCTTGATTTTATGGTTAAAGGTTAAAACATCTGAAATAATGTTTAGTTTTAATGAAATAATGAATAAAATTAATTTCTGACAACAAATTTAAATTTAATTTACTCTCAGTATCGAAATCCTGAATGATATTTTACCAAAAACCCTTTGATTTTATTCCCAAAGGCTGCAGAATCATCTGTGTTTATTACCCATAATGCACTGCAGGTGCGTTCGAACAGAGAGAAATAGCAGCAGCTACAAATGTGACGTTCAGACGGGTGTGTAATAAAACGACGTGTAAATTAGTGAGCAGCTGAGCGTGCTAACTGCACAGAGCGCTAATCTCATACGCTAACTCCTCATTAGCTTATTAACTGGCTATTAATTAGCTGCAATAGCGCCCTCTGTCAGTGAGCACAATCTCAGTCCACAAACCTCCGTCACTCGTCAGAAAAATCCCCGAAAAGTCATTTGATCAGAAGCATTTGGGGCGTGGCCTTATTTACTTATTTAATCGTTATATTAAAACAAATAATTGTCGCCTGAATCGACTCATTAGCAGATGGCTTTGTTATCTTTGGTGGCTGATATAAATAAAATGTGTACAGTATGATCAAAAAAATTTGCTCATTATTTTAAAAAAAGCTAAAATGTTCAGGATCAGTGTCACGCAGCGGCACTTTAACACGACACGCGTTTACCCCGATCCTCACTCGCAACCAATCACAAATAAATTAAAAACAAAAAACGTTTTGCTGTTAATTTCATACCAATGTTGACATTTAAATTTTATAAAATTACAAAACTTTAAATTAGCATTTATTTATTTATTCATTCATTCATTCATTTATGATATTTTTAAAGAAGCTCATTGATTTTTACATAAAAAAAATTAAAATAAGTTCTGCATATTGTACTGTGGTCCTTGTTTTGTTTTGTTTTTTTAAATATAAAATCAGCCCTTGTTTAGTGTGCAGACGTCATGATGATCATCGTTGAGTTTAAATTTTTCAGGGAAATAATTTATTTTTAAAAAGTGTGCAGAAAATAGAAAGAAATTTTTGGTAGAAAAAAAAGAAAAAAATCTCAAGCGAATTTTATGAATCTTAAAGAAAACGCTGCCCTCAAAGTTCATTTCCTAAAGTGACATCATTCTTCTTTACAACTTTTTTAATTGGACTTTTACAGAGAAACAAAATTCACACAACAGAAAATTCAACACAAAAAAGACAAAAAGCAAAAAATAAAAAGCAGCAAAAAAAATCTCATCCTTTCAAGCACGTGTTCATTTCCTTTTCCTGTGATTTAATTAATTCAAGAATTAAACCCAGCACCAAAAAATTTAGAGTTTAAACTAAATTCTAAAAGATTTCTCTCATGCACACAGAGAATCTCCCCGTCACCGGAGCTTTTTAATCCTATGCACTTTAACGTCACGGTGTTTCACATCGATGTGGTGCATCGTGTTTTAATACTATGATGGTGATGTGAAGGACATAAAAAAAAATTAAACAAAACATTCAACAATTTCTCAGGAATTTGGGCTTTTTTTTAAATAAAACCACTTAAAGTCACTTCTTCAGTCAGCAAAACCTGCAATTTTTCTTTTTTTATTTAAATATCTGAAGTCATGATCGCAGAAGTAAAAAGCCAAATAAAAAAACTAAAAACTTTTTAAAATCTATTTCTGGAAATGCGACATCGTCGTGTCACGAATAAATAACACAATAATGATTGTCTGTTGCATATTTAAAAAATAAATAAATAAAATAAAGACATTAAAATTATATCATGGTTATTATTTCTTTTTTACTTTGACAAAGCAGAAGAAGTGACTTTAAACGGTTCACTCGTAGCAAAAATATAAATTTAAAAAGTTTAAAACTATGACGAATAAAATATAACGCGTTGTTCATGTTTCAGTACAAAAATATCTCAAACTGCTGCTGAGTGAAAAACAAAATAATAAAAATAAAAAATAAAAACTTGCATATTTTACAAAAAAGAAAAAACAACAATAATAAGGACACGCGGTGTTCCGTTTTCTCCGTCTCAGCTTCTCAAAAAGGATTTCTTAAAAAAATAAGAATTTGCTCTCAGGAACACACGAAGCTCACACACGTCTTTCTTCACCCTTTAGGAATTATTATTATTATTATTATTATTATTATTATTATTATTATTATCATTATTATTATTATTATTATTATTGGTGTTTTTCCTTTGTTATTAATAGAAGAAAGCTCCTCCTCTGAAATCTCCCTCCTTTGGCTGATTGACTTGAAGACGGACAGATGAGTGAAGTCCAGGTTTCATTTCTACTCTACAAAAAAAAGACGTGTTCTTCCAGGTTTTTATCCGTGTTTTATCCGTGTTTTATCCGCGTCTGTTCGTGTCTCTGGTTCTGCACCTCACAGAGAGACCGCCGTTACCCACGGCAACACGCCGCCGCATCACATCACATCACACGGCCTGCAGAGACAGAAACTCAACACTGTAGATAGGAGAGAGAGACAGACAGATACAGGGACAGACAGACAGATATACCCCAGCTTTATATGCTGACAGACAGAAAGTACATCAGCTTTGCCTGCTGGAAGACACACAGAGAGACAGACAGACAGAAAAGGCAGACAGATTGGCAGAGAGAGAGACAGATGCACAGACAAATAGGCAGACAGACAGCTGTACCTCAGCTTTATTTTGTGACAGACAGACAGATAGATAGGCAAGCAGACAGACAGTAAGATAGATAGATAGACAGACAGACAGAAAAATAGGCAGCTTGTTATATTTGCTGACAGACAGACAGATGGGCGGGCAGGCAGACAGACAATGACGCAGGCAAAGAGAAATGTGGGCAGATATTCAAACAGACAGCAGTGAGACAGGTGGGCAGACAGACAGAAAGTGAGACAGGCGGAAAGAAATGTGGGCAGACAGAGACAGATGGGAAGGTAGGCAGACAGTGAGACAAACAGACAGATGGGCAGCTAGACAGACAGTGAGACAGGAAGAAAGAAATACAGACAGACAGACAGACAGACAGATGAGAAGGTAGACAGGCAATGAAGCAAACAAACAGGCAGACAGTGATAGATAGATAGATAGATAGATAGATAGATAGATAGATAGATAGATAGATAGATAGATAGATAGATAGATAGATAGATAGATAGATAGATAGGCAGTTTGTTTTATTTACAGACAGACAGGTGTACCTGAGCTTCACTTGCTGTGCTGGTACGTGTAGTTGGTGTGATCTGCAGCAGGTTCTATTGGGACGGGTTGCTGGGTTCCGCTGTTCTCCTGAGGATGATGTAAAATCAGTCAGCAATCAAACAACAACAACAACAACATTGTCATCATCGTC
>NC_083594.1:1575774-1613274 GCF_027579695.1 Neoarius graeffei | reverse complement strand
ATTGTAATATATAATGTATACATCATAGAATAGAATAGAATAGAATAGAATAGAATAGAATAGAATAGAATAGAATAGAATACCACAGACTGGAGACAGAATACTACGCTACAGACTGTAGCACATTGTGTTTGCTGGAGTATTCGCAGGACAGTGAGCGAGTTGTGTTTATTAGCACACGCTGACAAAGCAGCGCACTAAACTAATACAAACGATCAGAAAGTTCTCGTGTACCGTGTCGGTGTCTCGGATCCAGGGCCGGCCGTTCTGCAGGTATTTCCCCTGATTCTGTCTCTTCTTCTGTCCTCCATCAGCAAATTTACATAACAACGGCTCTGTCGGCACTAAAGCACAAAACAACATGAGTCCAAAAAGGGAAATAACAGCAGGTAGAAAAGTGAAACTCGGTGCTTTAGAACCAGAGGAACATTTTCACAGTTCTGAGAACCGATGGAGGAACTCCAGCTCTCTGTGTGTCCACACTGCAGGAACTGAGGACGAGTTTCATTCAGAGAACGCTGTTCACAGGGGGTCTTTACACCCGAGACGACACGATACACTGGAAGAGGGGTAGTGTACACTCACTCACTCACTCACTCACTCACTCACTGACACTCACTCACTCACTCACTCACTGACACTCACTCACTCACTGACACTCACTCACTGAAACTCATACACTGACACTCACTCACTCACTCACTCACTGACACTCACTCACTCACTCACTCACTCACTGACACTCACTCACTGAAACTCATACACTGACACTCACTCACTCACTCACTCACTCACTCACTGACACTCACTCACTCACTGACACTCACTCACTGAAACTCATACACTGACACTCACTCACTCACTCACTCACTGACACTCACTCACACTCACTCACTCACTGACACTCACTCACTCACTCACTCACTCACTCACTCACTGACACTCACTCACTGAAACTCATACACTGACACTCACTC
Source organism: Neoarius graeffei (assembly GCF_027579695.1). NCBI lineage: Eukaryota > Metazoa > Chordata > Actinopteri > Siluriformes > Ariidae > Neoarius > Neoarius graeffei. The sequence goes on along the minus strand of NC_083594.1, from coordinate 1,612,297 downwards.
ACTCACTGACACTCACTCACTGAAACTCATACACTGACACTCACTCACTCACTCACTCACTCACTCACTGACACTCACTGACACTCACTCACTCACTCACTCACTCACTCACTGACACTCACTCACTCACTCACTCACTCACTCACTGACACTCACTCACTGAAACTCATACACTGACACTCACTCACTCACTCACTCACTCACTCACTGACACTCACTCACTCACTCACTCACTCACTGACACTCACTCACTGAAACTCATACACTGACACTCACTCACTCACTCACTCACTCACTCACTCACTGACACTCTCACACTCACTCACTGACACTCACTCACTGACACTCACTGACACTCACTCACTGACACATTCACTCACTGACTCTCACTCACTCACTCACTGACACTCACTCACTCACTCACTCACTGACACTCACTCACTCACTCACTCACTGACACTCACTCTCACACTCACTCACTGACACTCACTCACTCACTCACTGAAACTCACTCACTGACACTCACTCACTCACTCACTCACTGACACTCACTCACTCACTCACTGACACTCACTCACTCACTGACACTCACTCACTGAAACTCATACACTGACACTCACTCACTCACTCACTCACTGACACTCACTCACTCACTCACTCACTCACTCACTGACACTCACTCACTGAAACTCATACACTGACACTCACTCACTCACTCACTCACTCACTGACACTCACTCACTCACTGACACTCACTCACTGAAACTCATACACTGACACTCACTCACTCACTCACTCACTGACACTCACTCACACTCACTCACTCACTGACACTCACTCACTCACTCACTCACTCACTCACTGACACTCACTCACTGAAACTCATACACTGACACTCACTCACTCACTGACACTCACTCACTGAAACTCATACACTGACACTCACTCACTCACTCACTCACTCACTCACTGACACTCACTCACTGAAACTCATACACTGACACTCACTCACTCACTCACTCACTCAGACACTCACTCACTCACTCACTCACTCACTCACTGACACTCACTCACTGAAACTCATACACTGACACTCACTCACTCACTCACTCACTCACTCACTGACACTCTCACACTCACTCACTGACACTCACTCACTGACACTCACTGACACTCACTCACTGACACATTCACTCACTGACTCTCACTCACTCACTCACTGACACTCACTCACTCACTCACTCACTGACACTCACTCACTCACTCACTCACTGACACTCACTCTCACACTCACTCACTGACACTCACTCACTCACTCACTGAAACTCACTCACTGACACTCACTCACTCACTCACTCACTCACTGACACTCACTCACTCACTCACTCACTGACACTCACTGACACTCACTCACTGACACATTCACTCACTGACTCTCACTCACTCACTCACTCACTCACTCACTCACTGACACTCACTCACTGACACATTCACTCACTGACTCTCACTCACTCACTCACTCACTGACACTCACTGACACTCAATCACTGACACATTCACTCACTGACTCTCACTCACTCACTCACTGACACTCACTCACTGAAACTCATTCACTGACACTCACTCACTCACTCACTCACTGACACTCACTCACTCACTCACTCACTGACACTCACTCACTCACTGACTGAAACTCACTCACTGACACTCACTCACTCACTCACTGAAACTCACTCACTGACACTCACTCACTGACACTCACTCACTCACTGACACATTCACTCACTGACTCTCACTCACTCACTCACTGACACTCACTCTCACACTCACTCGCTGACACATTCACTCACTGACTCTCACTCACTCACTCACTCACTGACACTCACTCACCTGGCACTCCTGGTGGAGTTTTAATATATTTTCCATTAAAATGTTGAATAATGGCTTCACATTTCTCTGTGGATTCCATCCTGCAAAACACAAAACCCTCTGAGTTACTCAGTTACTGAGTTAGTTCGTTCGTTAATTATGTAAAAATAGTTTTACTGTGTAAAAAGTCTCTTAACTTGTTCAGCAATATTTTTGAGGTAAATAAATAATTAAATCTAAAATTAAAGCTGTTATTATATGATCAGTGCTGGTTTTGTTTCATATTTCTATCGTATGATGTCATCTATGGAATCCATTGGCCTTTTTTTACTCTTTATTTATACACAAATTGCAGACTCCAACTCCCACAATCCTCAGCCCGTGACTTCCTGTCAAACTCCGCCCCATTCACAGTCCCGTGATCACTAACGACACTCACCTGTTCACAATCACACTCTGTCTTTAAATAACCTGCTCTCAGCTTCGCTCCCAGTGTTTCATACACGCCAGCAGCGAGAGACGGAAAGTGGGAGGTGAAGAGCGGATAAAGTGAAGTTCGGCAGGAAAGAACAAAAGAAAGGTGCTGAATGTATCACAGTTGTGAACGTATTCTTTTTTTTTTCACTTTTAAAAGGAACTGCTCCAACTCCTGAACATTCTTATGAAACACAAAGTTAAGATATTTTTATTACAAGTTTTTGTAAACAGTTATTACAGAGACGTGAGTGTTTTAGTGGGAAATACACCACTGGTATTTTTCATATGAACCACATCGTGGCTCTGAGTGATGCATTTCCTGATATTTCACTCCAATGAAGTCACTCCCAGTGTTTTCCTGCTGACTAGATGCACGATGTCAAGATGGTGAACTGGTTCAAAATTAAAATTCTTCTGATTTACTTCTGTATTTTTTGTGTGGACGTGTCCAAATAATATAAAGAATATTACACAGTGGGGCAAAGATATGAAGTTTATCTTCTCGTGTTGAAAAATATTTCACTCGTTCCCTTCACTCACTCGTGATCTATACACTCACCACGTGAAAATAAACTTCAGATCTTTACACCACTGTGTAATATCCTTTATTTATTTAATACTCCTGTGTATAAATAACTTAAACTGATCAGCATGTTGTGAAGTGGCTCAGGTATGAAAATGATCGCCCTCTAGTGGCTTGAAGGAATAATGAGTAAACAGGAAGTGGGGTTTTACCTGGCGAATCCGACGCCTCTGCTGGTCCCATTGGCATCTCTGAGGATCCGTGTGGAAATGACCTGCCCGAAAGACTTCAGCATGGACTCCAGCTCCTGCTCATCCATCGACACGGGCAGGTTGGAGATGTACAGGTTCGTGGGGTCCTGCTCCTGTTGCTGAAAACAACAGAGACACAAATAAATAAAAAAAATTAAACCTGCGGAATTAACACTAAAATGTTTTTTTTAAATAATTTAAAACTAATGGGCTTTATTCAAACTTGGTGGACTTTAGATATTCTACAGCAGGGGTTTTCAAAGTGTGGGAGAGTCCGCCCCCCCTCAGAGAGCAAATAAACAACAGCGCCCCCCCTCACAATTTTTGTTGTTGCTATACTTAATGTTCCATTCGTATTTAAAAAAAGGTTGTTGTTGTACACATTTTTATTTTTTTCTTTTACACATTTTAAACATCTGTGCTTTTTTAAAACATCTTTTTTTTTTTTACACATTTTGAACATCTGTGCTTTTTTTTAACATCTTGTTTTACACATTTTAAACATCTCATAGCATCGTTAGCGAGCACCTCTTGGCAGACAACACACTGTGGCAGTGGAGCATCTTCACATCCAGTCCATGAAAATCCAAACTTTAAATAATCGTGGTCATACTTCCTTCTTTTTCTGCTTGGCCCAGACTCTGTCTCCTCACTCACTGTAGCTTTAGGTACTAAAAACCGATCCATTTTGTCTCTGGTAAAGGCTAGCTGAAGTTCGCTAAATGTCCGCAACAGTAACTTATTCTGGTTTATTTTTCCTCATGTTGTGCCCCCCCTGAAGAACTCTGGCGCCCCCTAGGGGAGGCGCGCCCCACACTTTGAAAAGCCCTGACCTACAGTACAACAGAGTTAAAAAATAATTTACCCTGATTCAATCATTGTCTTAACTATTGCTTTGCTTTTTTTAAATAAAAAAACAAAATCAAATTGAATACAAAAGTTCTTAAAATAAATAAAAACTTGTGTTACTGATATCCACTCATTATGGTGTCAAGATAGATAGATAAGAAAGGGTGTGCCACAAAAAAAAAAAAACACTTTAGAGAGCGACAATAAAGAACGAGTTTACACAAAGTGAAGTGTAAAGGGAGGGAGAAGTGCAGTGAAGGACGGAGAGAAGGATGGGTCCAAAAGGAACATGAAAGAGGAATAAAAATGGTGCAGAAAAAAGGGAGGATTTTTTTCATCTTTTGTTTTTCCTCTCCATCTCCAAACCACTCATTCTGTTTTTTCTGTATTAGTGAAAGAATGAAAAGAAAAAAAAGGGACAGAAACAAAACAGTGTGGAAATGAAAAAGAACAAAAAGGTTTTTTTTAAAAAAAGCTGTCCTTAAAAGCAAAAGCAAGAAACAGTGTTTAAGGAGGAATAAAAAAGTACAAAAGAGTACAGACGGAGAAGTAAAGAAAAGATGTAAACTCTTTTTTAACAAAAAAGAGAAGTTGGTACATAAAAGAGGAATGAAATTTAAAAAAAGCAAAGGGGTGGGTTTCTGTTATATTTTACTGACTTTATACAGAGAGCTGTGTGATGATTATTATTAGTATGATGTTTGTTCGTACTTTAGCCATTTGCGCCTGGATGCCGGTGGACTTTAGAGCTGTTACAGCTTTCTGAGCCGCTGCAGGACTGTCAAAGTCAACAAAACCATAACCTACACACACACACACAATTTTAAAAAGAGACTTGATCTGTATAAGTAAATTCATTCTGTGGAAGTTAAACATTTTTCTCCTTTACAGTGTAATCTGTAATCTGAGTGAAACTCAACATCGCACGTTTTGAAAAACAATTTATGCAGTTTTTTTTTTTTACTAGAAACTAATTTAATCTGCAATAAATATTTAATTTAAAAATGTTTTATGTGAATCAGCAAATTCAGGTTGTAGTTTCTGCTAATCTGAATCATTATTATGATTTGCATAAAGTGATTAATGACTGCACTGATTAATGATTTTTATGCTAATAATTGATTGATATATTTTTACTGTATGAAGCCTCTGACCTTTGCACTTGTTGGTTGTTTTGTCCAGGATGGCTTTGGTGGATACGATCTTCCCGTACCTTACAAAAACAAGTACAGAATGTTCAAACACACACACACACAAAATCCAGTGCAAGGTTTAAGTGCCTTTGATGTCCCCATGCACCCTCCCTTCCGTGTGTGCGTCTGTGTGTGTGTGTGTGTGTGTGTGTGTGTGTGTGTGTGTTCTCCGAGTGTGATCTCATTGCTGTTGTTTTCCTGCAGGTTGAAACATCACCCCAGGGACAGAAACCATTTGTTCCGGACTTTTCCCTTCTCCACCTGTCCGAGTCGCCGCTGGGGTGCAGTCTGAACTCTCCGCAGGCATTTATTTATTTATTTACTCATTTATTTCTTATTCAAAGTTCTCTCTGATGACATCATCAAAGCAGACACAGGGTCACATGACTCAGAACTGCAGAGTAAAATCCACGTCAGTGTTTAGAGTTAATTATTTCATAATCACTGATTACGATGTTTTTAAAATTTTAACTGTACCATTAATGGGATTAAACTCAGATCCTCGAACAGCACGGCAACTTACCAACAACGACAAACACCTCTTTATTAAAATACACATCAGACTTTCACCAGTCTCTCTCTCTCTCTCTCTCTCTTCTGTCTCTCTTTAAGTAAATAAAAGTAGAAGTTGAGAGACTGTAAAGAAGCAGAAGCAGCAGTGTAAACTCCTCTGTTACAGTTCCATCTTCACCTCAGAGCGTTCCACAGCGCTCACACTGGAGACTCCTTCCAGACATGATAAGGACGCTGACGATTACAGACATTTTAATCTGTTTATTATCAGTGTTGCAGCTGGTGGACACGCCCCTGTGAACAAGCTGTTACTATAGAAACAGTAATGTCTCAGAGTGAGAGCGTTAATATAAACCACTGTCAGAGAGAATTAATCAACACCTTCAACACTGACCAATCAGAGTCCAGAATGAAACCTAAATGAAAACAGTAAATAATTCCAACTATCTTTCATTTAAAGTTTAGTTTTAGTTTTATGGTGTGTGTGTGTGTGTGTGTGTTCTGCACTGAAGTGAACTCTCCCTCGTTTGCTTTGACGTAAACCCGGTGCTGCTGCAGGAACCAGGCTGTGAAACTCAATCCCTCCGTCCTTCTCTTTCTCTCTTCCTCCCTCCATTCTTCACTCGTCCTCTGGGTCCTAAAGCACTGCAGATTACTGCACTTTTACAATCTCAGTCTCTGAGCTGCTCACACTGCACCACGTTAATGATGTGTGCTCAGTAGTTTGGTGCTCTGTGTGTGTGTGTGTGTGTGTGTGTGTGTGTGTGTGTGTGTGTGTGTGTGTGTGTGTGTCAGTCACACACTTCACCCTCTTTCAGCTGGAGTGTTTCCTCTCTGAAACGCACCTGATCCCCAAATCACTCTCTCACTGAGTTAAACGTGAGATCTGTCCATCATCTGACTCTGTGACTGTATTTTATGGAAACGAGAGAAAAGAGAGAGAATCCTGTGATTGTTTTTGGAGCCGCAGCAGTGAGGATCGACTGTTCTGAAGCACGGTGTTGGGCAGCACGGTGGTGTAGTGGTTAGCGCTGTCACCTCACAGCAAGAAGGTCCGGGTTCGAGCCCCGTGGCCGGCGAGGGCCTTTCTGTGTGGAGTTTGCATGTTCTCCCCGTGTCCGCGTGGGTTTCCTCCGGGTGCTCCGGTTTCCCCCACAGTCCAAAGACATGCAGTTAGGTTAACGTGGGGCGGCCTTGGGCTGAGGTGCCCTTGAGTGAGGTACCGAACCCCTGACTGCTCCTCGGGCGCTCTGGTGTGGCTGCCCACTGCTCTAGGTGTGTGTGTGTGTGTGTGTTCACTGCTTCAGATGGGTTAAATGCAGAGGATGAATTTCACTGTGCTTGAAGTGTGCATGTGACGAATAAAGGTTTTAAAAAAAAAAGAGAATCGGCGCTACATTGGAGAGAAACGTAGATATTTTAAATGTGTGTGTGTGTGTGTGTGTGTGTGTGTGTGTGTTCGTGCCGTTTGGGTTTCACACAACACATTTCTTGTAGAAGTGACATTATCGTTGTGTCCACATGTATAACCAAGTATCTGAAGATACATCAAGTTTCACTAAGGGCACAAATTTCCACCAGTACAATACACGCAATACAAATCTGCTGAGAGCGGTTAAACCCAACACGAACTGGGGTCTGTTCACATCCCAAATCTCGTTTCTACACAGCTGGAACTCCTGACCGGATCACATTCAATCACTGTCAACTATTAAAAAATTTAAAAGAACAGTGGAAAAGTTATGTTATAGAAAATAATTAGCGCTGTCGAGCGATGATCGAGCCGAAACGTTCATCTGTAACCGAGCAATCTGGGATTAAAATAAACCCGGAACCAAAGCATCAAAGCTGGAACTGAATCCAGAACCTCTTGGGCCTAAATGTAGTTCCTGCAGGTTTCTGTAGAATTTTCCCTTCTGTTAAAGTCTTTACAATCAAAACGAACCAAATCCTAAAAACTGGAACTAAACTGAAAATGGGTCCCGAGACATATTTGTGATTTTAATCAGAGGTTTCTGATTCTGAATATTTTATTTAAAACAGATCCCGCTTCATTAGTTTATTCTTTCCAGTCTTGTAGTTCTGAGCAAAAGTGTGTGTGTGTGTGTGTTTACAGAGCTCTACGTACTTCCTGTTTAATGCCACATATTTGAGTTTAAGTCTTAAAGCCGCCGTGCTCAACAACACGTCACAGAAAACCACGAGTCGGACAGAGCGGACTTTAATTCTGTCACTGATGCGTGTTCTAAATTTAATTTCTATAACTCCCACTACAAAGCACATTTTTTGGTTGGTTGTTTTTTCTTTTTGTTTTATACACAGCATAATTAATCACAGAAAGACCCGAGCTGGAAAACAGACACGGCCATAAACACACTCGGCTCCCTGTGTGAGTGCAGCGCAGGAATGTGGGACTTTTCTGGAGAAAGAGAATGTTCCGGTTTGAATTCAACAGAAATTTAAATGAGCATAAATTCAGTCATAAAAATAATCCCCACCCCTGAACCTGGAGGGGTTTTACAGCTCAATATTTAACGTGTGCTTCTATAATTAACTCTGATCATTTAATGTTTTTGGCAATAATGCTGGAGGAAGTCCCACCTCCTCTCTAACCTTTTCTCTACAGATTTGGCAACGTATTCAGACATTGCCGTCTGTCTCGAGTGTGTGTGTGTGTGTGTGTGTGTGTGTGTGTGTGTGCGCGCGCTCTGTAGCTGTGGATTATTTGCCGGGTTCTCCTTTACATTAAAGCTCCTGCAGAATGTGTGCAGGTACAAACACGTTGGCTGATGATACACACAGATGTAACGCCTTCTACAGTAATCATATTATCTTACACTTCAGCACACAGCTCTGGAGATCTGCACTCTGATTGGTCAGAAGGCGTTGATGCATTTTCTCAAACTGCAGCTCTGACAGTAGTGCAGGTTTTTATTGACACTCTTGTTCTAATACATTATCATTAAAACACTTGAGGATGTGCCGTTACAGGAAAATAATCAGCTCTGAGGCTGTGTGTGTGTGTGTGTGTGTGTGTGTGTGTGTGTGTGTGTGTGTGTGTGTGTGTGTGTGTGTGTGTGTACACAACGCTGCTGTTAAAATCTTTGACCCACATGATCAGCTCGAGTGAAGACTCGCATGTTTTAATTTACCGCATAATTTTATTGTCCTTCTGACTCCACCCCTCCCCCACACCCCCATCTTTCCCACAATGGTACATTCCATTATTTTCAATTCAAGCTGATGAATAACATTTCACTACAAATATTCAGTTAATTTTTAACCGAGCGTCTGTTCTAAACTCTAAACTTCATTTTATCAGCACTTCATACATGTTAATGAGATCGTTGAATAATTATCTTTACTTTATAAGCAGATTATTTAAACCATGATCACTAAATATATTCATTTTAATTTTCTGAAACACAAACCTGAATGTGTTTTTCTTCCAAAACGTCACCTAATTACAAACCAAACTTTCATTTATTTTTAATTTGTGCAAGCAGCACTAGAGCAAACTGTTACTCTCACTCAGGATCTTTCTACTTTATGATTATTATTATTATTATTATTATTATTAGCCTCATGTTGTTAGGATGCTATTTCTCCCTCAGTTTTTAACCAATCACCACCAAATTTCACATGAAGAATTCCTCTGGGCTGAATGACATTGCTACGACTTTTGGTGCTGATCTGGATCACTGATCTGGAATGATCCATGAAAAACAGCTTTTTTCCTCACTAAGCATCGTTCTCTATCTCTTACCGTTCCAGATCTACAGGATACGGTGACCAGACGTCCCGGTTTGTAACAGCTAGCGCAAATTACTGTGACTTTTGTTACAGTCTCTATCTAGTTTTGTGTTTGTTTTTGTCCATCAGAATGTTACGAAGCGTGAGCAGCTCCATGTGTCTGCTGATGAGATGTTTAGTGCTGATGACCAAAGACATGATGATGAGGGAAGAAAAACACACAAAAAGAAAAATTCGGTTCTGATTTCAGAGATTTTTAAGACAATAAAATAAGGAAGTTTTCAATTCTTTAACTTGTTGTTATAATAATAATAATAATAATAATAATAATAATAATAATAATAATAATCTACTCTCCAGAGTAACCAACTCCAATAATAACCTGAGCTCTACCTGTCTGTGTTCAGGAACAGGAAGTAAAATCTTACAGCAAATTAATACCTTTTAATTTACCAAACATCAAAAATATACAATATTTAACAAACTTGAGCAACTTAAAAAAAAAAAAACTACTCAAACGGTTCCACTCGGAGTTCAAATCTCCGCCAAGGACGAGATTCAACTCTTTGATGAAATGCAACTCTGCACCACGCCCACTTTAAGTCTGGGTATATTTCCTAAAGCGTTAAATGATGTGCCTATGTTTGAATCCCAGAGGATTACTGAGACCCGCGAATGTGGATGATTGTTATACGGATCTGTCGTATTCCTACGTTGGTTATGTTTCATCACGACTGAACTTTACTGCCATCGACTGGATTTTAAGACGAATGGCAAATGCAACGTTGGCAAAAAAGAAATTAATTTCGTGGACCTGCCCTGTGACTCAGATTCGCTCCAAACTTTAACAGGTTCTTCTTCGACCCGTGCTTCAGCTTTCCATCAAGTTTAATAAAAATCAGGTTGGTAGGTTTTACACAATCCTGCTAACAGTCAGAGAAACAAACCCCATCAATAATAGAATAGAATAGAATAGAATAGAATAGAATAGAATAGAATAGAACCAGCCTGGTGGAGGCAGAGCTGATGATAATAAACACCCAATAACCTTCTGTTAAAAACATGAACTTGAGGCTGAATGTGAGGAGAAGGCGTGTCGTTCTTTGATCATTTACAGTTTGTAAATGCGAGGAATAAAGATAACGGCTCCGTTTTGTAACTTTTCTTGTTTACTGAAGTGCCAACATTCAGGAAAACAAAACGAGGATAAACGAGTCTCACTGAGTGAACCGAAAGATGAATAAATAAACATCAGCAAGAACAGATGTGTGTCGCAGGATTAGTTTTGTATGATGGTAAATAAATCCGTTTCTTTTGTCCCGTTTCACTGTGGTGGTAAAACTGTACTGTACCTACGATATTTAAAAACCTTACTGTTTTTTTCGTTAGTGTTTTATGTGTTTAGTGTGAAATGCTTGTATGTTATGTCTTGTGTTTAGTGTGGAATGTTTGTATGTTATGTGTGTCCAAGATGTTTGGGTGTTTTGTATGAGCAGAGATCACTTGACTGCAAACCAAATCTACCTTTGGGTACTAATAAAGTCAACTAACTAACTAACTAACTAACTAACTTATTCACAGTGTATCGGTAAACCTCGAACTTCTACTCGACCCGAAAACTCCACATTTACAGCCTGAATTTCACTAAACAGAGACGTGCTCGTGTCTGATAAACAACATAGCAAGGAAATAAGCTCCGCCCCCTGGGAAAGCTGACGACAATTAACTTGCATTTCGTGTTGAAGTGCGTTAATAACTGAACAGGACATTTATTTAAAGTCTGAAATAATCAAAATAAAAATCAATTGACTTTCAAAATGTAAACAGATGGAATGTCTGGGTGTTTCAACAACACACACACTGTAACACACTCTAATACACACTAATACACACTAACACACTCTAATACACACTAATACACACTAACACACTCTAATACACACTCTAATACACTCTAATTCACACTAACACACTCTAATACACTCTAATTCACTCTAACACACTCTAATACACACTAACACACTCTAATACACACTAACACACTCTAATACACTCTAACACACTCTAATACACTCTAATTCACTCTAACACACTCTAATACACACTAACAGACTCTAATACACTCTAATACACTCTAACACACTCTAATACACTCTAATTCACTCTAACACACTCTAATACACACTAACAGACTCTAATACACTCTAATTCACTCTAACACACTCTAATACACACTAACACACTCTAATACACTCTAATTCACTCTAACACACTCTAATACACACTAACACACTCTAATACACTCTAACACACTCTAATACACACTAATACACACTAACACACTCTAATACACACTCTAATACACTCTAATACACACTAACACACTCTAATACACTCTAACACACTCTAATACACTCTAATACACACTAACACACTCTAATACACACTAACAGACTCTAATACACTCTAATTCACTCTAACACACTCTAATACACACTAATACACACTAACACACTCTAATACACACTAACACACTCAAATACACTCTAATTCACTCTAACACACTCTAATACACACTAACACACTCTAATACACTCTAACACACTCTAATACACTCTAATACACACTAATACACACTAACACACTCTAATACACTCTAATTCACTCTAACACACTCTAATACACACTAATACACACTAACACACTCTAAGACACTCTAATACACACTAACACACTCTAAGACACTCTAATTCACTCTAACACACTCTAATACACACTAACAGACTCTAATACACTCTAATTCACTCTAACACACTCTAATACACACTAACACACTCTAATACACACTAACACACTCTAATACACACTAACACACTCTAATACACTCTAACACACTCTAACACACTCTAATACACACTAACAGACTCTAATACACTCTAATACACTCTAACACACTCTAATACACTCTAATTCACTCTAACACACTCTAATACACACTAACAGACTCTAATACACTCTAATTCACTCTAACACACTCTAATACACACTAATACACACTAACACACTCTAATACACACTAACACACTCTAATACACACTAACACACTCTAACACACTCTAATACACACTAACACACTCTAATACACTCTAACACACTCTAATACACACTAATACACACTAACACACTCTAATACACACTCTAATACACTCTAATACACACTAACACACTCTAATACACTCTAACACACTCTAATACACTCTAATACACACTAACACACTCTAATACACACTAACAGACTCTAATACACTCTAATTCACTCTAACACACTCTAATACACACTAATACACACTAACACACTCTAATACACACTAACACACTCAAATACACTCTAATTCACTCTAACACACTCTAATACACTCTAATACACTCTAATACACTCTAACACACTCTAATACACTCTAATACACTCTAATACACACTAATACACACTAACACACTCTAATTCACTCTAACACACTCTAATACACACTAATACACACTAACACACTCTAAGACACTCTAATACACACTAACACACTCTAATACACTCTAATTCACTCTAACACACTCTAATACACACTAACACACTCTAACACACTCTAATACACTCTAATACACACTAATACACACTAACACACTCTAATACACTCTAATTCACTATAACACACTCTAATACACACTAATACACACTAACACACTCTAATACACACTAATGGCCCTTTTCCACTACCCTTTTTCAGCTCACTTCAGCTCGCTTCAGCTCACTTCAGCCCGACACGGCTCGCGTTTCGACTACCAAAAACCAGCACGACTCAGCTCGTTTCAGCCCTGCTTAGCCCCTAAAACTCGCACCGTTTTGGAGTGGGGCTGAAGCGAGCCAAGCCGTGCCGAGTGAGGCTGGGGGCGTGAGCAGACACTCCCCTGTGCACTGATTGGTGAGGAGGAGTGTCCTCACATGCCCACACACGCCCCGCGAGCGCGCTGGGATCTGTAAACACCGCAAACCCGGAAGGAGAATAATTACGAATTACGAGAATTTCTGAAGCCTTATGCGCCTCGCCTCATCTATACGCTCTTGCCAGTATCTGTCCGCGTTGTCGGTGACAACAAGCCACAGCACCAAGACCAGCAACACTAACGACTCCATGTCATTCATGTTTATTGTTTACTATCCGGGTCGTGAGACTACCGCTTAAAAGCTCACTGAATCAGTGACATACAGAGCATCGTGGACGAGTTCGCGGAACGCAAGGCTCGTCGTATGCCCTTCAAATAATGCGCGCAGTAGGCTATTGATGTTTTATTATAAGCCATGTACAGTATGTCGCCTAATGTTTTTTTGTTTCTGAGTTACATGTTCGTTTGAAGGACTTAATGTACAAAATAACATAGTTGCACCCCGTAGTGTTGAAATTGGTAAACACAGTGCATTCAGTGAGGTTTGCACCGCCCTCCTTTTATTTCTGACTCTTCCTGTCACCACTCTGAGCGCTCATTCGTATGCCCTTCAAATAATGTGCGCAGTATAGGCTATTGATGTTTTATTATGAGCCATGTACAGTATCCTAATGTTTTTTGTTTCTGAGTTACATGTTCGTTTGAAGGACTTGATGTACTAAATAACATAGTTGCACCCGGTAGTGTTGAAATTGGTAAACACCGCAGTTGCGGACATTTTGTAGTCTAAAATGATGTTATGATAAGCTTTAATAAAGTGCCCGGTCATTTGCCCCGCCCCCGGCCCGGCTCTGACTTGTTCCGCCACTGTCACTGATGTCACTGTTTGCGCTGCTTAACGACATCACGTGACATCCACCCACTTTCGCTAACTCCACCCAATGTGTCCACCCACTTCCAGCCAGCACGGTTCAGCGCGGTTGTAGTCGAAATGCAACTCCAACAGCCCCGCTCAGCTCGACTCAGCTCGACTCAGCTCGACTCAGCCCGACTCAGCACGGCACGGCTCAGCCGCGTTTGTAGTGGAAAAGCGGCATAACACACTCTAATACACACTAACACAGTCTAATTCACTCTAACACACTCTAATACACACTAACACAGTCTAATACACTCTAATACACACTAACACACTCTAATACACTCTAATACACTCTAACACACTCTAATACACACTAATACACACTAACACACTCTAACACACTCTAATACACACTAACACACTCTAATACACACTAACACAGTCTAATACACTCTAATACACACTAACACACTCTAATACACTCTAACACACTCTAACACACTCTAATACACACTAACACACTCTAATACACACTAACACACTCTAATACACACTAACACAGTCTAATACACTCTAATACACACTAACACACTCTAATACACTCTAATACACACTAACACACACTAACACACTGTAACACACTCTAATACACACTAATACACTCTAATACACTCTAATACACTCTAATTCACACTAACACACTCCAATACACTCTAATACACACTAACACACTCCAATACACTCTAATACACACTAACACACTCTAATACACTCTAATACACACTAATACACACTAATACACTGTAACACACTCTAATACACACTAATACACTCTAATACACTCTAATTCACACTAACACACTCCAATACACACTAACACACTCTAATACACTCTAATACACACTAACACACTCTAATACACTCTAATACACACTAACACACTCTAATACACTCTAATTCACTCTAACACACTCTAATACACACTAACACACTCTAATACACTCTAATACACACTAACACACTCTAACACACACTAACACACTCTAACACACTGTAACACACTCTAATACACACTAATACACTCTAATACACTCTAATTCACACTAACACACTCTAATACACTCTAACACACTCTAATACACACTAATACACACTAACACACTCTAATACACTCTAATTCACTCTAACACACACTAATACACACTAACACACTCTAACACACTCTAATACACACTAACACACTCTAATACACTCTAATACACACTAACACACTCTAATACACACTAACACACTGTAACACACTCTAATACACTCTAATACACTCTAATACACTCTAATACACTCTAATTCACACTAACACACTCCAATACACTCTAATACACACTAACACACTCTAATACACACTAATACACACTAACACACTGTAACACAATCTAATACACTCTAATACACACTAACACACTCTAATACACTCTAATTCACTCTAACACACTCTAATACACTCTAATTCACACTAACACACTCTAATACACACTAACACACTCTAATACACTCTAATTCACACTAACACAGTCTAATACACTCTAATACACACTAACACACTCTAATACACTCTAATTCACTCTAACACACTCTAATACACACTAACACACTCTAATACACTCTAATTCACACTAACACAGTCTAATACACTCTAACACACTCTAATACACACTAATACACACTAACACACTCTAATACACACTAATACACACTAACACACTCTAATTCACACTAACACACTCTAATACACACTAACACACTAATACACACTAACACACTCTAATACACACTAATACACACTAACACACTCTAACACACTCTAACACACTCTAATACACACTAACACACTAATACACACTAACACACTCTAACACACTCTAACACACTCTAACACACTCTAATACACACTAACACACTCTAATACACACTAACACACTAATACACACTAACACACTCTAATTCACACTAACACACTCTAATACACACTAACACACTAATACACACTAACACACTCTAACACACTCTAACACACTCTAATACACACTAATACACACTAACACACTAATACACACTAACACACTCTAACACACTCTAACACACTCTAATACACACTAATACACACTAACACACTCTAATACACACTAATACACACTAACACACTCTAATTCACACTAACACACTCTAATACACACTAACACACTCTAATACACACTAACACACTCTAATACACTCTAATTCACACTAACACACTCTAATTCACACTAACACACTCTAATACACTCTAATACACACTAACACACTCTAATTCACACTAACATACTCTAATACACACTAACACACTCTAATACACACTAACACACTCTAATACACTCTAATTCACACTAACACACTCTAATTCACACTAACACACTCTAATACACACTAATACACACTAACACACTCTAATTCACATTAACACACTCTAATACACACTAACACACTCTAATACACACTAACACACTCTAATACACTCTAATTCACACTAACACACTCTAATACACACTAACACACTCTAATACACTCTAATACACACTAACACACTCTAATTCACACTAACATACTCTAATAAACTCTAATTCACTCTAACACACTCTAATACACACTAACACACTCTAATACACTCTAACACACTCTAATACACTCTAATACACACTAACACACTCTAATACACACTAACACACTCTAACACACTCTAATACACTCTAATTCACACTAAAACACTCTAATACACACTAACACACTCTAATACACACTAACACACTCTAATACACACTAACACACTCTAATACACTCTAATTCACACTAACATACTCTAATAAACTCTAATTCACTCTAACACACTCTAATTCACACTAACACACTCTAATACACACTAATACACACTAACACACTCTAATTCACACTAACACTCTAATACACACTAACACACTCTAATACACACTAACACACTCTAATACACACTAACACACTCTAATACACTCTAATTCACACTAACATACTCTAATAAACTCTAATTCACTCTAACACACTCTAATTCACACTAACACACTCTAATACACACTAATACACACTAACACACTCTAATTCACACTAACACACTCTAATACACACTAACACACTCTAATACACTCTAATTCACACTAACACACTCTAATACACACTAACACACTCTAATACACTCTAATACACACTAACACACTCTAATTCACACTAACATACTCTAATAAACTCTAATTCACTCTAACACACTCTAATACACACTAACACACTCTAATACACTCTAACACACTCTCATACACTCTAATACACACTAACACACTCTAATACACACTAACACACTCTAACACACTCTAATACACTCTAATTCACACTAAAACACTCTAATACACACTAACACACTCTAATACACACTAACACACTCTAATACACACTAACACACTCTAATACACTCTAATTCACACTAACATACTCTAATAAACTCTAATTCACTCTAACACACTCTAATTCACACTAACACACTCTAATACACTCTAATACACACTAACACACTCTAATACACTCTAATTCACTCTAACACTCTAATTCACACTAACACACTCTAATACACACTAACACACTCTAATACACACTAACACACTCTAATACACACTAACACACTCTAATACACACTAACACACTCTAATGCACACTAACACACTAATACACACTAACACACTCTAATACACACTAACACACTCTAATACACACTAACACACTCTAATACACGCTAACACACTCTAATACACACTAACACACTCTAATACACACTAACACACTAATACACACTAACACACTCTAATACACTCTAATTCACACTAACACACTCTAATACACACTAACACACTCTAATACACACTAATACACACTAACACACTCTAATACACTCTAATACACAGTAACACACTCTAATACACTCTAATTTACACTAACATACTCTAATAAACTCTAATTCACTCTAACACACTCTAATTCACACTAACACACTCTAATACACACTAACACACTCTAATACACACTAACACACTCTAATACACACTAACACACTCTAATACACTCTAATACACACTAACACACTCTAATACACTCTAATTCACTCTAACACTCTAATTCACACTAACACACTCTAATACACTCTAACACACTCTAATACACTCTAATACACACTAACACACTCTAATACACTCTAATTCACTCTAACACTCTAATACACACTAACACACTCTAATACACACTAACACACTCTAATACACACTAACACACTCTAATACACTCTAATTCACTCTAACACTCTAATTCACACTAACACACTCTAATACACACTAACACACTCTAATACACACTAACACACTCTAATACACACTAACACACTCTAATACACACTAACACACTCTAATACACACTAATACACACTAACACACTCTAATACACACTAACACACTCTAATACACACTAACACACTCTAATACACACTAATGCACACTAACACACTCTAATACACACTAACACACTCTAATACACACTAATACACTCTAACACACTCTAATACACACTAATACACACTAATACACACTAACACACTCTAATACACTCTAATACACTCTAATACACACTAACACACTCTAATACACACTAACACACTCTAATACACTCTAATACACACTAACACACTCTAATACACACTAACACACTCTAATACACACTAACACACTAATACACACTAACACACTCTAATACACTCTAATACACTCTAATACACACTAACACACTCTAATACACACTAACACACTCTAACACACTCTAATACACTCTAATTCACACTAACACACTCTAATACACACTAACACACTCTAATACACACTAACACACTCTAATACACTCTAATTCACACTAACATACTCTAATAAACTCTAATTCACTCTAACACACTCTAATTCACACTAACACACTCTAATACACTCTAATACACACTAACACACTCTAATACACTCTAATTCACTCTAACACTCTAATTCACACTAACACACTCTAATACACACTAACACACTCTAATACACACTAACACACTCTAATACACACTAACACACTCTAATGCACACTAACACACTAATACACACTAACACACTCTAATACACACTAACACACTCTAATACACACTAACACACTCTAATACACACTAACACACTAATACACACTAACACACTCTAATACACTCTAATTCACACTAACACACTCTAATACACACTAACACACTCTAATACACACTAATACACACTAACACACTCTAATACACACTAATACACACTAACACACTCTAACACACTCTAATACACTCTAATTCACACTAACATACTCTAATAAACTCTAATTCACTCTAACACACTCTAATTCACACTAACACACTCTAATACACACTAACACACTCTAATACACACTAACACACTCTAATACACTCTAATACACACTAACACACTCTAATACACACTAACACACTCTAATACACTCTAATTCACTCTAACACTCTAATTCACACTAACACACTCTAATACACTCTAACACACTCTAATACACTCTAATACACACTAACACACTCTAATACACTCTAATTCACTCTAACACTCTAATACACACTAACACACTCTAATACACACTAACACACTCTAATACACACTAACACACTCTAATACACTCTAATTCACTCTAACACTCTAATTCACACTAACACACTCTAATACACACTAACACACTCTAATACACACTAACACACTCTAATACACACTAATACACACTAACACACTCTAATACACACTAACACACTCTAATACACACTAACACACTCTAATACACAGTAACACACTCTAATACACACTAACACACTCTAATACACACTAATACACACTAACACACTCTAATACACACTAACACACTCTAATACACACTAACACACTCTAATACACACTAATACACACTAACACACTCTAATACACACTAACACACTCTAATACACACTAACACACTAATACACACTAACACACTAATACACTCTAACACACTCTAATACACACTAACACACTCTAATGCAATGACGTATTGCAGGTTCACGTTACACAAACACAGGAATTTTTCTTCAGAGGTGTGTGTGTGTGTGTGTGTGTGTGTGTGTGTGTGTACGTTATATTGTTTGTGTAATTTGTTTCTATCAGCTGATGTGTCTGAAGATTTAAACACTGCAGCTGCTGCGGAGACGAAACCGTCTGAGTTTTTCCATATGTTAAAGTGTGTGTGTGTTTGTGGAAAAGCAGAATCACCGCCGTGAGAGTCGTTTAAGGGGGAAAAAAGTGCTGTCACAATTTCCACTGCAGATTAAAAGCAGCTCGAGTCGTTTGGCGCATTTCTGTTCCGCGCTTTAATTAAAGACGAAGGATCCTGTGTAGGACAAGTGCTCGCTCGGACCTGAACTGAGTTTTATTTTTATTATTTCACTTTTAAACAGCTTTGTGTGGAATGATTTATTTATAAAACACTGGATCTGAAGATCATACGTTTAACTTTAAACCAATTCAAAACTATAAAGGTCATTGTAATGTTTTTATTTCTCAGTAAACGACTAAAACAGTCTCAATTCACCTCTATACCTTCATCCTGACTACAAATACAAGAATATACATGTGAATATGCACTGTGATGCAAATTTGGACACGCCCCATGTCCTCCTGTGATCTCTAACAGCCTCATAGCATCTGTAGCTAACTGCGAACAAACGAGCTCACATTCAACCCGTATCGATTTTTCAACCTGCCAGAATATTTCTGCGTTATCATGTAACCGGTCCAAAGAGACAGAGTTTAATTTATTTTGAGACGAGACAACCTGAGCTCATCTACTAAATTCTGAGAGTCTCAGTTTTAATGTCAAAAACTCTAAAGTGGATCCAAACACAGACGATTATAAAATCACACCCAGTGTCTGAGCGGAGTTTAAACACCACAGTGCAGAGTTCAGCAGGAGTTTAGAGACACGTTTCTGCCTCGTTATCACTTTAATATTTGTATTTAACTCTCAGAGTTTTTGTGAATGTGTGTGTGAAGTGAAATCAGGATAAAGTTCTGCCTCTCGGCTCTCCGTCTTTTTGTCTGCTGATTTATCTGCATCATAAAAACAGATGTTTTCTTCCATATGTGGCTTTATGCAAATGTTTCAGAATCACACACACACACACACACACACACACACACACACACACACACACACACACAGTGAGAGCGGGATCCGTTTTCCTGCTCTCTTTTCTCTATTATCCGTTCATGCTGAATTAGCAAATCACTTCCTTCTGGGAGGTTTTTTTGGGTTTTTTATTGTTTTTATTTATTTTTTTCACAATTGAGCAGGGAAACAAGAAGCACGACTCTGACTCTCAAACTGTTTTATTTCCAGACAAAAATAATTTCAGCAAACCAAACTGAGGACTGAGCACAATCAATCAACTCGCAAATAAAAAATCTGGCTGCAGTTCAGCAACACGGTTTGTTTTTCCTGAAAATGAACCAGCGCGGCTTCTGTCGCAGATCCTCCGTCGCTTTTTATCCAATCACGCGCATTTATGCAAGTTACTTAGCTGCAGAGAGCTCATCGAACCAGAGCTACAGGGAGGGCGTGAAGCGAAACAGTCGTTAGAAATCTCCTGACTAAAGAGGAACCGTTCAGGAACCACGTGTTAATAATGAAGTTCTGATTAAATAAAGCCTCGTGTTGGAACTCGATATGAATTTCCACCCCATGTATGAAGAGTGTACCGTGATCTCATCGTATCACACAGCGCCAGCTGATTCGGTGTTAAGCACTGATTTAAATATCAACCTGGAACAGACCAATCAGATTTCAGTCTTATACAATACACATGGAACCAGCGCTGGAAAAACTCAAAGCTCAAAGACTCCAGAGGATTTTTATTTTAATCGCGACTCCGTTCACACGTCACTGCTGAGTAACCGTTCACTCACGTAACAACACACTCAACTCTCACAACTTTCAGATCTGACTGGAGTGTACTGAGCAGTGTGTGTGTGTGTGTGTGTGTGTGTGTGGACTCACGGCTGACAGAGTTTGACCAGGTCCTGGTCGGTGGTCCCGGGGTGAAGGCCGCGGATGTACAGATTGGTTTTGCTCAGTTGTTCCCCGCCTCCTGCACTGCTCGCGCTGCTGCTGTTTGTGTTTGGACTTGGCGGCGCCATCTGGGGACCGGAGGAGACATAGGACTGCTGCAGGAACACAAAAAACTAAAGGTGATGATGTAAATTTGAACCGCCACCTCCAACTACTGTCTATGTTCCTCCACAAACATGTCGGTGTTTAACACTGAGCTCCATTTAACAGTGTTTTAGAGTCACGTTGTGTGTAAATGTTCTCATGGTCAAACAATTTATAAATATTCACACAATGTTCACTGGTTTAATTTGTATCCCATTTTGTTGAGAAACACCAATTGCACTAAAAAAAAAAACCATTGGATTTACTTAACCGAGTAATGGCAACCGGTCCCACGAAACTGTGTTAATTTAGATGTACTGAATACAGTTATGTTGAGTTTTTCAACACATAACTGCATTCAGTACATCTAAATTAACACAGTTTCGTTGGACCGGTTGCCATAACTCGGTTAAGTAAATCCCATGTTTTATTTTTTTGAGTGTGACACATGACTGTATATTACAATTTGAAGTCGCGTTTCACACGCGTGAGTCTAAAATGTCAGAATCTGAACCAGTCTTTCTGAGGGAGGCATCTCACCGCCTCGATCCTGAACACATCATTCCACTCGCGCGCTCAGGCAAGTTTCAGTTTCATTTCCTCTCTTCCAGGCAGCAAGAAAGTTTAACCAGGATAAACACAATCCTTATTTCTGTACAATTTCCTCCGACTAAGCACATGACATCACGAATAATTTAATTCCTGCTTTTAATAAAGAATTAATTCTTTGTAAATCAGCTGAAACATGAACAACTTTATGTGCACAAATTTATCCTGCGCAATTCGTTAGCATTCATTATTTACAACACGAGCCTCACTTCAGGGTGGACTTAAACATCAGAAACATCTTTACCCCAAACTTTCACTGATTTAATGCAAAACCCAGCTGTGTTACTGTGAACACCAGCCTGAGACTTCAGCCTCGACTCCGCCCGCTTCCTCTCTGCAGTGCTTCAGTCCTTTGTCTTTACTTTCTAATAATAACGTTACACAACCTTCAGCCACAGAACACAGAGACGTCATCGTACAGGAAGGCCGTGATCACAGCGTGAGAGTAAATAAGGACTAATCCCAGCGGTGACGGGACGCTCTCTTACACTCGAATAACCCAAACACAAAAGAGCTTCGACTCTTCAGCACATTCTTTATTCCTTGCGTATCAAAACTTCTTTTCCTTAAACTGCAACAAAGTCTCTTAGCAACCCACTTCCTTTCTGTTGCTATGGCTACCAGTTCCTGTTTCCTCTTCCATGGATCCGGTGAAGAACAAAACCTCATCAGTGAGAGAAACCAGAACCCAGGAGTACAGGCAGGAGATCTGTTCAGGGGTCAAAGTTCATGGCACATCAGTTTAGGGACACTCCAGTGTGTTCCAAGTGCAACGTTCACAGGTGAACTGAGGAAGGAAATACGTTATACAACACAGCACTGCCCACACACACACACATACACACACACTCACACACACACACACAGAGCTGTTCCACATACTAACTATTCTTCACTTCTATAAATGGCTTTGTTACGCAGACATTCTGAGGAAAACCAAACTATCAGAGAAACTTAAAAAAACTCTTCCATGAAAACATCTTTCACGCGAATCACACTTTCATCACGGAACCAAACCAAGTCCTTTCAGTTCCGAGCGCCTCCTTCACTGCCTGGACCCCTAATCATCGCTGCTTACAGAGATACAGTGGGGTTTACTGTGAAACCGCTGAAGGTGGTCATGTGATGAAATGGCAGGAAACAATAATGACTGAAAATTCTCATTTTACAATTATCAATTCAAAACTACTGAAATAATTTAAAAGCAAGATGCAGGAGTGTTCAGGAGGGTCTCTCTCTCTCCCCCTCTCTGTCTGTCTCTCTCTCTCTCCCCCTCTCTGTCTGTCTCTCTCTCTCTCCCCCTCTCTGTCTGTCTCTCTCTCTCCCCCTCTCTGTCTGTCTCTCTCTCTCTCCCCCTCTCTGTCTGTCTCTCTCTCTCTCCCCCTCTCTGTCTGTCTCTCTCTCTCTCCCTTTCTGTCTGTCTCTCTCTCTCCCCCTTTCTGTCTGTCTCTCTCTCTCTCCCCCTCTCTGTCTGTCTCTCTCTCTCTCTCCCCCTCTCTGTCTGTCTCTCTCTCTCTCCCCCTCTCTGTCTGTCTCTCTCTCCCCCTCTCTGTCTGTCTCTCTCTCTCTCCCCCTCTCTGTCTGTCTCTCTCTCTCTCTCCCTCTCTGTCTGTCTCTCTCTCTCCCCCTCTCTGTCTGTCTCTCTCTCTCCCCCTCTCTGTCTGTCTCTCTCTCTCCCCCTCTCTGTCTGTCTCTCTCTCTCTCCCCCTCTCTGTCTGTCTCTCTCTCTCCCCCTCTCTGTCTGTCTCTCTCTCTCTCTCCCTCTCTCTCTCTCTCTCTCTCTCTCTCTCCCTGTCTGCCCCCCCGGTAGGATATCCCTTTCTGATCCCTGACCTCAGTTACATTCCTGAAATTTTCCAGAGCTTCTTAAAGGAAATCTCTCTCTAGCTTGTTTTTGTTTGAAGTGATTCCGAGCTCCCGGTGTTCCGGAGGATTTCATTTTCATTCAGACTCAATTTTTATTATTTTTTACCTTCAGAATCGAAATATTTACATTTATTTACTCACACAACAACAAAGGGAAAGAAAAAAAGCAGTGGAACTGTTTCCAGTGGATTTGTTTGGAGGAATCAGTCAGAACCTTCAGAGGTTCATCAGACTGTAAAAGTGCAGAGAGAGAGAGAGAGAGAGAGAGAGAGAGAGAGAGAGAGAGAGATGAAGGAATATGAGATTTAAATCCGTCGCCGCAGTGACACACTGCTCTTTTCACACTCACACAAACTCCGGCTCTGGAACTAAACCTCCACTTTAAGCTCCTCCTCCTTTCCAAACCGTTACATCATCACCGGCGGGAGTTTCCCAACGCATGATGTAACTTTAACAAAACCGTAACACATCACGTTCCTCATCAAACTGCTGCCTTTCAGAACTTTTTCCACCATCCAAGGTCCAATCTTCTGCATTTATTAATCTCATCCTTTACCAGGAGATTTTATCCAGAAAAGGCACAACAATCCAGAACAAGCCTGCAGCATGACTTTACACTCCACACTCTGTAGGAGCTCCTCAGGTTGGAGAACCCGACAGGAACCTGTTCAGAAACCTGGGACCATTTACACCATCAGAGGAACCATCCTGGAGAAGACGGTTTTCAAAGAAGTACAGAAAATAAATGCAGTTCTCAGAATGAATGAGCCATGAGAGAGAGAGAGAGAGAGAGAGAGAAGCAAGAAAAGTAGAGAAAGAAAGAACGAAAAAAGAAAAAAATGAAGAAAAATAAAAAAGAACTAGAGAAAGAAAGAAAGAATAAACACTGGTCACATGACTGTACAGTAAGTCAGTAATAGCAGTGTTTCTGTTCTTATTAAAGAACCCACATGACCTCAGCAGGGGCGGGCAGAACGTCGCTCTGTGATTGGACCGTAAACAACGACACAACATCCTGTCTGATACCACCACACCACATTCCTGATCTTTCCTCATCACCGTCTCCACGTCTCGGTCTGGTCTGACCTTTGACCCTGAAACTCTTAACCTGTCCCTGTGTTCCTAACCCGAGGTGTCTGCGGTACACCTGTCCGTTCAGACCTGTAAAACACTGTTAAACATGTTATTGTGTTGCTTCTCCCTGAACGCCACCAAAACCGGACAAACTCCGAACGGATCCGAAACACTTCCTCAGCTCCGAGTTTAACCGCCTCGCGTGCGACAGTGTTCCGACTGAATTGTGTCAACATCCTAAAAATATAAATATTTGATCTCTTCACTACAACAAGCACAACGTTGATATGTTCGATAAGATAAAACCTGTTTGACCAGCGACGTGTTTCCGGAAGTCAATCTGCAAACCGACTCAGAATCATATTCACAAAAAAGGATTCATTAATCTGGGGTGAGTTTCAAAGAATTAAACGCAGAAAGTAAGTCGTAATGTCTGTCATGAGGCACGTTTATAATGACGTGTGAACAGGAGACACAGCTGGATTTAGGTTTTGTGTTCAGTTCGTCACGCAGATAAACACTGAATCCGACTCAGTGTTGAATAAATAAACGATTCCTCAGTGAGTTAAGAGTCACAGCTGCTGGATTCGTGTTGGAGGAAATAAACTGCTCTCGGCCGTGGAGTCGGAGTGTTGGACCAGACTGTGGATGTGATCTCACTTCTCTCTCTCTCACACACACACACACACACACACACACACACACACACACACACACACACACACAGCGCTATGTGTTTGTACTGATTTGACCTTACAACATTCTCCCAAAGGGCTGCAGTTATGGTGAGTGTTCTCCTGTGAGAAAGGCCTTCAGAGAACACACACACACACACACACACACACACACACAGTTTTTGAGCCCTTGCTACTAATTTCAATTGTATTATTCCAAGAAAGCAAACACACTCGTGTGTACAGAATCTGAAACAATGACATGAAGAGCGTGGAGCGCGAGAACCATTTTATTATTATTAATGATCTCTTCATCATCATGACATCATCGGTTCTTATTTACATCAATAAGCTGTCTATTTATTTATTTACTTACTAACTATACTCTCACCGGCCACTTTAATAGGAACGTGTTATTGGTTCTAAGATCCCTGTTCTTGGCTGCAGGAGTGGAACCCAACGTGTTCTTCTGTCTGCTGTTGCATGCTGAGATGCTTTTCTGCTCACCACGGTTGTACAGAGTGATTATATGAGTTACTATATCCTTCCAATCTGTCCATTTCCCTCTGACCCTCTCTTATCAACACGGCGTTTGTTTCCACCCACAGAACTGTCGTTCACTCACTCAGTGTTTTTTGTTTTCTGCACCATTCTGTGTAAACTCTAGAGACTGTTGTGTGTGAAAACCCCAGGAGATCAGCAGCTTCTGAAATACTCAAACCAGTCCATCTGGATCAAACCAACACCCAGACCACAGTGAGAGAAAGTCACACTGTGAGATCACAGTGTTTCCCGTTCTGATGTTTGAACATTGTGAACATTAACTGAAGCTCCTGATCTGTATCTGCGTGATTTGATGCATCGTGCTGCTGTCAAGGAATCAGCTGATTACAGAACCAGAGACTCAGATTGTTTTGCAGGTCAAGGGGCCCACAGGGCCCCTCCTGGGAAAAAACAGGGGCCCATTTCTACAGTGGGGGGCCCAGTGATTATCCTTCAGTTGAAGCGAACCTAGTGAGCGAAGCGAGCCCAATGAACAGCTGGGGCAGCCCAGGGGCTGTTTTTTTCTTCTCAATTCTGTTTTTTTTTGGTATTAGAAGCCATATGAAGCAATGTAGATGACAAAAATCAATGCTTCAACCAAATATATTGAGATATTGTTTAATCAGTGGCAATATTTTGGAATTCAACCACAGGCCACTATATATCACATCTATATTATCTCCTCCTTGTAAATTATAGCACAAGAATGGATTTGTTTTTTGCATGCTGTGACGGTCTAATTCTGCTTGTCTCTAATCATCTCTACTTCTCATTTCATTAATTTATTTTATTAATTTGTTTTCAGTTTGGTGTAGGTCTATAGTAGTAGTAGTCACTAGTGGTAGTGGTTGCTGTTGTAGTAGTTGATGTTGCAGTAGTAGTAGTTGTTGTAAATCTAGTATGACTAATTACCTTGGGTATCAGGGGTATCAGTTTTTTCAGGTGAATGTACTCTCTTTCTGCCGAAGAATGACAAAATGGATGTATTTTTTCTTTTTTTTCTTATCCATGTTTTCTTGTCTCTTTCGAATATTCGTACATAGACCGTAAGACGCCACCTAGCAAAAGACTTGGATCAGGTTTTACTCGCTTGGGACGCTACAAACGGGGCGGCGTAAATACACGAATGGGTCCGACGTATATTCAATATGGCGGCGGTCAAAACAAATTCATCCGATGCTGAAATCTGTTGAATATCCAGATAATTATGTTGGAAGTTGCATATTTGTGCAAGATTTTCGATATTGAGACCATGAAGTCAAGTAATACCAGTCCCCCCAGGATTCCGCGGGCCGTTTTTGAGATTGTTGCGGGCTAAAATGTCTGATATTGCGGGGGGGTTTCCAAAAAATTGCGATGAAAGTTGCGGTGTTTTTTAGGTTTTTGTTGCGATTACATTGCGGGAGGAAGTGAAAGTTGCGAGAAACTGCTGCGATTTTCTCTTTTTGTGATTAAAATTGAGTGATATGTTAAATATTAAGTTATTACTGAAAAACTATTGATTAAAAAAAACAGACACTGAGAAATGGTCCTATAAACAACTTTACCAATATAAAAGATTACCAGGACTACAAAAATGCAGAAAAATAGGCTTTACTTATCCAAATGCACCTGTTGGTTCTAAAGTTAAAGTGCAGAGAACCTCACAGCACAACATGAAGTTACCTTCAAATATAATATAAATGCCTCAGCTTTCATGTAAGAAAAAAAAACTATTAATACTAGTACTGTGTGCAGGCAGTCTCTCCTGAAGACTAAATTAAACAATAATTATAAACTAATAAAATAAATGACTCAGGCTTCATAGAAGAAAAAAACAATTTGAACAGAATCTCACAGTATGATGCTGAAGCTGCCTAAACAATGGAAAATAAAATACCATTTTGGCAAAAATGTTGGCATCCATTAATTTCTTGTATTAAGTAAAAAAAATAAAGTGCGCAGTCCTTCACTGTAAGCATAACACACTTTCAGTAACAGAATTTAAGCCTATATAAACACTGACTCGCACATGCAGTGTTGCCAGATACTGCTGACGTTTTCCAGCCCAAAATATGTTCAAAACCCGCCAAAATGCACTTGAAACCCCCCAACTGGGCGGGAAACCGCCCAATCTGGCAACACTGGAAGTAAGGCGGAAGGTAGTTTGTCGACGTCACCTCAAGACGACGCCAACGATTGGTCAAATTTGCGGGAAAGTTGCAGTGATTGGATATAATTGCAAAACCGCCCTGAATTCGCGGGGATTGGTTGAATTTGCGTTGAAGTTGCAAATCGCAACATCGCGAAATCCTGGAGGGTCTGTAATACGCCACGAAACGTTCCAAACAGGGTATAAAATGCTCGTGTCCATATTGGCCCCTGCCCCTCTCGACAATGCGTTCATTATTTGAAATTGTGCGTCTTAGACGCGGGCGCGCCAACAATCTGAGTCTCTGCAGAACTGCAGAAAACAAAACAGCAGGTTCAACTAAAAAAGGGGAATAAACTGATGTGAATAATAAGACACTCATTGTTGTGTCATGACCAAGATTCACTCATCTTCTGTTCAGTGAATCAATTTTTTTGAATCAGTGAATTATTGTGTCATGACCAAGATTCACTTGTCTTATTCACTTCTCAGTACTGTGCATATAGACATCTGTAGCAAAGAAAGAAAGAAAGCTGATGGATAAAAGAAAGAAAAGATAAATCAAAAAGTGAAATAAAGAATTTTCTAATGTTAAAATGTGAATAAATGTAAAAACACTAATAAATAAGACAATTTAAAATAAAACAGCACATTGTTTCTCACAGATCGTTGTCTTTATCAGATTCCTTTTCCAAAACTGCGAGTTTGTTCGAAGCTCCGAAGCGGTGACCTGCTGCCAGATTCCTCCGAGCTGAGCTACGCTCATGTCATCGTTCCTCCGAGTGTAAATAAAGTCCGATCTCAACGTAGCCAGATGTTTAGGAGTTGATCAGAAACGCTGCAGAGAAGGCGCTTTCTCTTTCTCTACAGCACTTTAAATAATCTGCAGAAGATTTCACACCTGAGGGAACAGACTTTAATACTTTTCAGTGGCTGTACCGCGACAACATAACCATTACGGTGTCTGACTCCTTATCACGTTTTAAAACACTTTTTTTCCACTCCTTCTTCAAGCCAACAGCTCGGAGAGATTTATAGCCAGGATTTCTGGGAGATGGAGTCATTTTTGAAGTATGATGTCGATCTGGTAACTCAAAACCGCATGCCATCTGGTTCTATAATTGCCGCCTGCTCACAAAAGGCCCTTTTTTCATCCTTCAGCCCTCATTTACTTTGTGTTCTCTGCTTTGTTTACCCTCATGGCCCAGGTACAGGAGCGAGCAGAATGCTGTGAAACGCCGACAGAGAAGAGAGATGGAGAGAGAGATACGTGTGCAGTTCAGCACATGGGAATCTGACCTCCACGTGAACTCCAAAAACTTTTTTTTTCTTTATCTGAGTCCATTTTTAGGTGACTTTTATGTAAAAACACTCACCTTTAGACTAGGTTTACCGTAAATGTTTGTTTACAACAGATATTTGATTACATTTCAGGAGAATAAAAGTACAACTCGGAATATCACGCAGGACGGTTTCCTTTGTTCAAAACCACTTTATCAGGAGCACGGATTTAGGAAGATCTCAAATAAAGAGGCCGTTTTGCCTGTAGTCTGATGCTGGGTGTGTTGTGGCTGATTTAAGACAAGAAAATCAACATACATGACATTATGTGCAAATCTGTCAGAAGAAACAATCTGACACGGACAAACACACCGCCACCGCCACGAACCGACATTCCGTCGTTATTTACACCACAAAGGAAAAACTCCACATCCGCACGGGAAATCCAGTTCACGTTTTTACTCAGATACCATGCAAGTCAAGCCATGACGTGTGGGCGGAGCTAAATACAGTGCAGATCATTGATTCGCCAAACATAGTTGCCAGAGAATCGTTCTGACTTGTCGATGTTTTGTTCAGTCTTTATGAACATGTCACTAAAGTGAACAAATGAGAATCCATCGCTGCCCTGCAAGGAGTCAATCATTTTGTTCAGTAGTTGTGAAGTGAATCAGTGAATCTTTTTGTCTTGGCTGAGATTCACTCCTCTGACATTCAGCAAGTCAGTTTTTGAATCAGTGAATCACTGTGTCATGACTGAGATTCGCTCATCTTCTGGTCAGTGAGTCAGTTTCTGAATCAGTGAATCATTCTGTCATGACCAAGATTCATTTTTATTCTGTTCAGCGAGTCAGTTTTTGAATCAGTGAATCACTGTGTCATGACCGAGATTCGCTCATCTTCTGGTCAGTGAGTCAGTTTCTGAATCAGTGAATCATTCTGTCATGACCAAGATTCATTTTTATTCTGTTCAGCGAGTCAGTTTCTGAATCAGTGAATCACTGTGTCATGACCGAGATTTGCTCCTCTCCTGTTCGGTGAATCAGTGACTTCAGTCTTTTCTGTTCCAGCTCACTGAGTTCCAGAATTTTTGATGTGAAAAATAATTTCATTTTGAAACAGAGACGCAGAAGAATATTATAAAAAATATCATAAAACAGCAGTGATCCTAAACTGCTCTTTCACCCTGAAGCTGTGTTTGACGGTGTCAGGATCCTGCTGCACATTTCATCAAACCATGAAACTGAGTCTGAAAGAATCAATTATCCACTGATTCAATTCGCCGGCGTAGTGACGATGATAAACTTTATCTCTTTATTCTGATCTCTGTTTTAATTGGCTGAAGATGAAACGTCACAATCTGATCGTCTAATTTACTGCTTCAGGTTGGTTGTATTTATTTAGCCACGGTAATATTTTCTCAGTGATATTTAACTTCCTGTTCATGTTGACACAGGATGTGACATAATGATGATGTAATCCCAACTGAGTTTAAGAGTCAGCCCTGGATTTGTGTCCATTTGTTTTTGTTATAATTGAACATCGTCTCATGGAGTTCGTCCTCACGAAAGATTCAGATATTTCCAGGGTTCTGGACGTGTCTCTGTTCCTCACACCCCGAGAACCGAGCGGTCAGTCGAGCGAGGAGCTCTGGTTACCTGGTTCAGGTGAGTTCAACATGATCTTGTGCTGTTTATATACCAGTGTGTGTGTGTGTGTGTGTGTGTGTGTGTGCAGTATATTTAGCCCTGGTATGTGGTTTTCCTGTTCCTTGGTTCCCTGTTTCTTGTTTTCTGAGTTTGTTTGGTTTGTTTTGAATCCTGTCGTGAACTCCCATCCTGTAATTTCATTTATAGCTGCATCTATCGGTTTAGTTTGTGATGTTCATTTTTCATAATTATAAACTCGAGCTATTTTAATTTGCTTATGTTCAGTATTCAGAAATGCAGCGCTGAGCTGAATAAAGGCCTCAGAGCTGGCACTAAAAGACTCCTTTATATTTTCAGCTTTAGTAAACACTGAACCTTTGACTCATGATGAGATTTCTTGTTTTTATTCCACCACTGAGGCACTAAATAAAAGTACAGATTATAAACTCGTCATACACAAAATAGCCTGACACGTTACAAAGCAATGCTTTCATAGTGCGTGTACTGTATTCATATATATAATATATATATATATACACGCATATGTGTGTGTGCAAAATATGTTTTTAAGAGAATACGCATATAAATGAAACCTAACATTAAACGCACTAGACGTTTGATTCACTTTCTGCAGTCGAGTCGATTCAGAGTCGAATCACGTTCTCGGTGGTGGACCACCAGCTGCTCGCTCAGGTGTTCTCAGACCTGAGCAGAACTGCAGTGTGTTTTCTCCCCGAGCTACAGCGAGGGAACACACCACGGGTGCATCTGTACCGACTCTCCTGAATAACATTCTGCTTTAAAGCGAATAACTGAATAATTCCACATTTTAAAGGTTCATCACTCACCTGGAAAAACACCGAACCCTCAGTAACATTTCCACCACAAGCCTGTGTTTAGTTTGCGTTATCTAAAGTTAACTCCGCCTTTCTACACGTTAAAGAGGTCACTGTTCAACTTCAGTTAAACATTTTGCTTTCGTCCTGATGGCACCATCTGTTCCACGTCACGGATAAACACCTTGATTTATCGTATTCCGTCTGTTTAATTTCATTTAACACTTGACGTTATTTGTGTTAATAATAAATGTGAGTTAACTGGACATGTGAGGGAACAAATGACTCGAGCTGTTTATATCAGGCTGTGTAAATCAGATAACAGTTCGATTTCTGGGTGAATACATTATAAATTCTTTACAAAAAAAAAAAAGTCCAGTAAAAGCTTCAGTGTGTCACCCAGACCGGTGTTTCTCCCCTGAAACAGGACTGACTCGGCTAAACGTGTGAGCTAACGTCAGACAGTAACACACAGCGAGACGGTTGGTGAGTTAAGGGCATTGACACAGCCGAAAAGGAACGAAGGAGTTCGCGATTATCGTCCTGTTCTAATAAAGCTTCTCATGTCACACATCGTGTTTTTAACCTCGACAAAAAGTCCGTGAGTTCTTAACCAGCGTTTCAAGCTCTGCTGTTTTGTCCTCGTAACCTGACCAGCGTCTCTGTTTTCTCTTGATGTTGAACTACGAGGTGACTGTGTGCAGCACACAGGGGGGAAACGACGGCGTTACGTTCTCACGCATCAGCG
Source organism: Neoarius graeffei (assembly GCF_027579695.1). Lineage (NCBI taxonomy): Eukaryota > Metazoa > Chordata > Actinopteri > Siluriformes > Ariidae > Neoarius > Neoarius graeffei. The sequence continues at coordinate 1,578,296 of NC_083594.1, read as the reverse complement.
TGATGTTTTCTGATTCTGGAGAGATTGTCCATCGTCCGCGTGAAAATCATTGTAGGGTCACTCAGATCGCGCGTTAGCCTGCGTGTGGATTCGGAACCAGCAGCTCACACTACGCTTCGCTGTCGGAGTTTAAACCGACACACCGGATGAAAACGTTTGTTGTGTGAAAGTTAACAGGACGTAGGCTTTATTTACTGTTCCTGGTTGTTGAAGCGACTCGTCCAACGGGCAGCTACAGGGATAAAAAACTAACGGCCCGGCTCTGCCTGGCTAGCCGTATGAAAACGTTCAAAATATCAGCACGATAGACGCTCATTACATTCCACTGTATGAAACTGTGAACTAATAAAAGTTTGCTTTTCAATGCGTACATGAAGCGAGAACACACACTCAACACCACCGCTTGAACAAATAATCACATCAGTAACCTGTAAAAATCTGTTCGCGCGGTGTTGGGAAACGTTATCGTAATGTTACACGACACAAAACCGACGAAGCGCAACGGACCATTAAAGCCCATTTATACAGTCAACTGATTACAAGCTGCTGATGTTATTAATCACAAAAACTGTCATTATTTACCTGCATTAAATAACAAAATTCCTGCAAATCAAACTCTGGAGCGGTTTCGTATTTCTGAATCCTGAAATCCGCAACTCTGTTCCTTGGAGTCTGTTCCACTTCAACCCTATAAATAGTGTTGGCATGTTTACGGCAGTAAGGCAGGAGCGCGAGAGAATAACAACCTGAGCTAATTAGCATAGCATTAGTCTACATCTGTTTCTCGGCAGCATTCACAAATCCATCCATGTTGAGAAGAAATAAAGGCTGTAAGACTGTAGCTAATGAAGCTAATTTACAAGAATCTGTTTTTTTATTAATTTTCAATCAACGCTATTCCTGTTTTTAACATGCTGTAATCAAGTCACCAGATCTAAAGATGCCGACTTTTTCAACTCGTTGCTAGCGGTAATTGCTAATTAGCTGATGAGTTGAATCAGATGGTTTATTTTATTTTGAGCTGAAATGCTAAACATCGCAGAATTCACTTTGTTTATTATCAGGTGTCTTTGTTAAAGCAGGATGGACGGATTATGATACCGAGTATGACGTCGAGTGCTATAGACTCGGATTTTATATATTTTTATCCGAGCGTGAGACATACAGGATGGTGACTGACTTTTTTTTTCATTTTAAGCACAAATTAAGAAGCTTTTGAAACGATTAAAGTGAAAGGATTTGTGTTTATCGAGTGTGAGAGGAGCGATGTGAGGAACACTGAAGTCATTGTGAAGAATTTCTCTGAATTTACAGTTTATAAAACTTTCCACCTGAACAATGACAAAATCTTCCAGAATACAATAAGGACGATAAAATAAAGTGCGTAGAGAGTGTGAGATGAGATATTTCTTAAAGACGTATCACTAACAGGCTGGAAATATTCAATCAGCTTGTATTTGTTTGATCGTGATAGCTGTTATAATTCGTATAAAAAGAAACAGTTGCTTCGGAGACAGTCGAGGAACGAGTCAGTAAAGACGGTGAACATGTTCAGGAGACTAACACGCAGAACTCATGGCCTTTTCACGGGATTTTAAATGCAATCGTTGTTACAAACCGATAAATTTCACAGATGTATAAACTGAGGATGAAGTGGTTCTGGGTTTGACGGTAATCCACAGCAAAATTCCTGAAGGTTATTTTTCACATTTCAAATTTTAATCATCATTAAACTGCAGTTTGAAAAGCCGACGCTAAATTCCGTCCAGCATCAACTAAACTTTTCGACAGTCTCCCAATATCACCGCGTAAACGCTGCGTGTGAGACGTCAGTCGGTCTCGTTTGGTGTTTAGAACCCGCGCGTGCTCCTCGTGATCCGCGAGTGGAAAACCGTCCTCACGCCTGTCCCGTTCTGTGCGCTCGTATCACGTACACGCGCGTGCACACGTTTCTAACTCCGTATTTTTATCTCTGGTCTTCGGTCGGCTCCAGTCAACACGACAGTCGACTCGGTCGCGAAAGAGGTTCAGTGTAAAAGTTTCCAAAGATCCACAGCTTGGAAAGTTTGGGAGAACTTCAACTTCTCTCAGCGCGAGCGTTCTGCACGAGTCTGACAGAAAAGGCAAAACCGCCGTCAGTGTCGTCTGTTCATGGCCCTTAAATTCCCGTTCGTACGCAGAGTTTAAATCGCTTTAGTCCTTGGAGCTGCTGATAAAGTCGTTATTAAAGCGATGAAGTCATCTGCCTGCTCCATCACAACTTCCTCTCAGTGAGTGTGGGAGGAAACGCTGAGGCTGGAATCTGGGTTTATTCTCCGTTAACTGACGGAGCCGGGGTGTGTGTGTGTGTGTGTGTGTGTGTGTGTGTGTGTGTGTGTGCTGAGTTTGTTGGGATGTGAACCCTGTCTAATGATTTGATTTCTCTGTGTTGGAATTCCATAAATATAATCGATAACATCTGAATAATCGCGATCAATAGAATTAAAAGTGTAAGTTAAAGGAACAGGGAAATGTCTTCACTC
>NC_083594.1:1495774-1563274 GCF_027579695.1 Neoarius graeffei | reverse complement strand
GTACTCATGTGGTATTCTGCGGTACTTATGTGGTATTCTGTGGTGTTTGTGTGGTATTCTGTGGTATTCTGTGGTGTTTGTGTGGTATTCATGTGGTATTCTGTGGTATCCTGTCATGTTTACGTGGTGTTTGTGTGGTATTCTGTGGTAGTCTGTGGTGTTTGTGTGGTATTCATGTGGTATTCTGTGGTATTCAGTGGTGTTTGTGTGGTATTCATGTGGTATTCTGTAGTGTTTGTGTGGTATTCTGTGGTGTTTGTGTGGTATTCTGTGGTGTTTGTGTGGTATTCATGTGGTATTCTGTGGTGTTTGTGTGGTATTCTGTGGTGTTTGTGTGGTATTCATGTGGTATTCTGTGGTGTTTGTGTGGTATTCTGTGGTGTTTGTGTGGTACTCATATGGTATTCTGTGGTGTTTGTGTGGTATTCATGTGGTATTCTGTGGTGTTTGTGTGGTATTCATGTGGTATTCTGTGGTATCCTGTCATGTTTACGTGGTGTTTGTGTGGTATTCTGTGGTAGTCTGTGGTGTTTGTGTGGTATTCATGTGGTATTCTGTGGTATTCAGTGGTGTTTGTGTGGTATTCATGTGGTATTCTGTAGTGTTTGTGTGGTATTCTGTGGTGTTTGTGTGGTGCTCATGTGGTATTCTGTGGTGTTTGTGTGGTATTCATGTGGTATTCTGTAGTGTTTGTGTGGTATTCTGTGGTGTTTGTGTGGTGCTCATGTGGTATTCTATGGTGTTTGTGTGGTATTCATCTAGTATTCTGTAGTACTCATGTGGTATTCTGCGGTACTTATGTGGTATTCTGTGGTGTTTGTGTGGTATTCTGTGGTATTCTGTGGTGTTTGTGTGGTATTCATGTGGTATTCTGTGGTATCCTGTCATGTTTACGTGGTGTTTGTGTGGTATTCTGTGGTAGTCTGTGGTGTTTGTGTGGTATTCATGTGGTATTCTGTGGTATTCAGTGGTGTTTGTGTGGTATTCATGTGGTATTCTGTAGTGTTTGTGTGGTATTCTGTGGTGTTTGTGTCGTGCTCATGTGGTATTCTGTGGTGTTTGTGTGGTATTCATGTGGTATTATGTAGTGTTTGTGTGGTATTCTGTGGTGTTTGTGTGGTGCTCATGTGGTATTCTATGGTGTTTGTGTGGTATTCATCTAGTATTCTGTAGTACTCATGTGGTATTCTGTGGTACTTATGTGGTATTCTGTGGTGTTTGTGTGGTATTCTGTGGTATTCTGTAGTGTTTGTGTGGTACTCATATGGTATTCTGTGGTGTTTGTGTGGTATTCATGTGGTATTCTGTGGTGTTTGTGTGGTATTCATGTGGTATTCTGTGGTACTCATGTGGCATTCTGTGGTGTTTGTCTGGAACTCATGTGGTATTCTGTAGTGTTTGTGTGGTATTCTGTGGTGTTTGTGTGGTATTCTGTAGTGTTTGTGTGGTATTCTGTGGTGTTTGTGTGGCATTCTGTAGTGTTTGTGTGGTATTCTGTGGTGTTTGTGTGGTATTCATGTGGTATTCTGTGGTGTTTGTGTGGTATTCATGTGGTATTCTGTGGTATTCTGTGGTAGTCTGTGGTGTTTGTGTGGTATTCTGTGGTATTTGTGTGGTACTCATGTGGTGTTTGTGTGGTATTCTGTGGTGTTCTCTGGTGTTTGTGTGGTATTCTGTGGTGTTTGTGTGGTACTCATGTGGTATTCTGTGGTATCCTGTCATGTTTACGTGGTGTTTGTGTGGTATTCTGTGGTAGTCTGTGGTGTTTGTGTGGTATTCATGTGGTATTCTGTGGTATTCAGTGGTGTTTGTGTGGTATTCATGTGGTATTCTGTAGTGTTTGTGTGGTATTCTGTGGTGTTTGTGTGGTATTCATGTGGTATTCTGTAGTGTTCGTGTGGTGCTCATGTGGTATTCTGTAGTGTTTGTGTGGTATTCTGTGGTGTTTGTGTGGGGCTCATGTGGTATTCTGGGGTTTTTGTGTGGTATTCATGTGGTATTCTGTAGTGTTCGTGTGGTGCTCATGTGGTATTCTGTAGTGTTTGTGTGGTATTCTGTGGTGTTTGTGTGGTATTCTGTAGTGTTTGTGTGGTATTCTGTGGTGTTTGTGTGGTATTCTGTAGTGTTTGTGTGGTATTCTGTGGTGTTTGTGTGGTATTCTGTAGTGTTTGTGTGGTATTCTGTGGTGTTTGTGTGGTGCTCATGTGGTATTCTGTAGTGTTTGTGTGGTATTCTGTAGTGTTTGTGTGGTATTCTGTGGTGTTTGTGTGGTGCTCATGTGGTATTCTGTAGTGTTTGTGTGGTATTCTGTGGTGTTTGTGTGGTGCTCATGTGGTATTCTGTGGTGTTTGTGTGATAGTCATGTAGTATTCTGTGGTACTCATGTGGTATTCTGTGGTACTCGTGGTATTCTGTGGTGTATGTGTGGTATTCTGTGGTATTCTGTGGTGTTTGTGTGGTACTCATATGGTATTCTGTGGTGTTTGTGTGGTATTCATGTGGTATTCTGTGGTCCTCATGTGATATTCTGTGGTGTTTGTGTGGTATTCTGTGGTGTTTGTGTGGTATTTATGTGGTATTCTGTGGTAGTCTGTGGTGTTTGTGTGGTATTCATGTGGTATTCTATGGTACTCATGTGGTATTCTGTGGTGTTTGTGTTGTATTCTGTGGTGTTTGTGTGGTATTCATGTGGTATACTGTGGTGTTTATGTGGTATTCTGTTGTGTTTCTGTGGTATTCTGTGGTGTTCTGTGGTGTTTGTGTGGTTTTCTGTGGTGTTTGTGTGGTATTCATGTGCTATTCTGTGGTATCCTGTCATGTTTACGTGGTGTTTGTATGGTATTCTGTGGTAGTCTGTGGTATTCTGTGGTGTTTGTGTGGTATTCTGTGGTATTCTGTAGTGTTTGTGTGGTATTCTGTGGTGTTTGTGTGGTATTCATGTGGTATTCTGTAGTGTTTGTGTGGTATTCTGTGGTGTTTGTGTGGTGCTCATGTGGTATTCTGTGGTGTTTGTGTGGTATTCATGTGGTATTCTGTAGTGTTTGTGTGGTGCTCATGTGGTATTCTGTAGTGTTTGTGTGGTATTCTGTGGTGTTTGTGTGGTATTCTGTAGTGTTTGTGTGGTATTCTGTGGTGTTTGTGTGGTATTCTGTGGTGTTTGTGTGGTGCTCATGTGGTATTCTGTGGTGTTTGTGTGGTATTCATGTAGTATTCTGTGTACTCATGTGGTATTCTGTGGTACTCATGTGGTATTCTGTGGTGTTTGTGTGGTATTCATGTGGTATTCTGTGGTGTTTGTGTGGTATTCTGTGGTATTCTGTGGTGTTTGTGTGGTACTCATATGGTATTTTGTGGTGTTTGTGTGGTATTCATGTGGTATTCTGTGGTGTTTGTGTGGTATTCTGTGGTGTTTGTGTGGTATTCATGTGGTATTCTGTGGTCCTCATGTGGTATTCTGTGGTGTTTCTGTGGTATTCTGTGGTGTTTGTGTGGTATTCATGTGGTATTCTGTGGTAGTCTGTGGTGTTTGTGTGCTATTCATGTGGTATTCTGTGGTGTTTGTGTGGTATTCATGTGGTATTCTGTGGTACTCATGTGGTATTCTGTGGTGTTTGTGTGGTAGTCATGTGGTATTCTGTGATGTTTGTGTGGTATTCTGTGGTGTTTGTGTGGTATTCTGTGGTATTCTGTGGTGTTTGTGTGGTATTCATGTGGTATTCTGTGGTGTTTATGTGGTGTTCATGTGGTATCCTGTGGTACTCATGTGGTAGTCTGTGGTGTTTGTGTGGTATACATGTGGTCGTCTGTGGTGTTTGTGTGGTATTCATGTGGTAGTCTGTGGTAGTCTGTGGTGTTTCTGTGGTATTCATGTGGTATTCTGTGGTTTTCAATGGGTATTCTGTGGTACTCATGTGGTATTCTGTGGTGTTTGTGTGGTATTCTGTGGTGTTTGTGTGGTATTCATGTGGTATTCTGTGGTGTTTATGTGGTGTTCATGTGGTATCCTGTGGTACTCATGTGGTAGTCTGTGGTGTTTGTGTGGTATACATGTGGTCATCTGTGATGTTTGTGTGGTATTCATGTGGTAGTCTGTGGTAGTCTATGGTGTTTCTGTGGTATTCATGTGGTATTCTGTGGTTTTCAATGGGTATTCTGTGGTACTCATGTGGTATTCTGTGGTGTTTGTGTGGTATTCTGTGGTGTTTGTGTGGTTTTCATGTGGTATTCTGTGGTATTCATGTAGTATCCTGTGGTTCATGCGGAATTAGGACAGTGGGCGTGTGCAATGGAGTAGTAAGGTGTCTCCTTTCCTCTACGAGCCTGGGGTGGTGCCTTGAGCAAGCACTAGCAACCCCTCGCTCCCCCTGGTCAGGGTTATGACCAAAGACTGGACTTGGCAGAATGTGCAGAGGAGCCCACCACCTTGTGGTTGAATGGGCAAGAACGCAGACCCAGAAAAGTGTTTGTGGAGCGCAATCAGGGCACAGTGCAACACGTAGAACACTGTTGGCCATCCACTGCATCCCAACCTAGCTCCAGCCTTCTTGATTCTGTCTTGCCCCTGGACCCAGTTAGGTCGGGACAAGAGAGTGAGGCTGACAGCTGCACAACTCTCCCTCACTCTAATCCAAGTCGCGCGCAAGTCATGACTTCAAATTCAAATTCACGTCCTGTGGCGTTGGGCAAGTGTTGAAGCAGCAAGCGCGGAAACACTGGAAGCTGTAGTCACAAACCTGCACACAGGTGGCCCAGGGCATAGGGTCACTGTCTGCTGGAATGAAGCAGCATCGGAGTTTGGCAGCCCCCTGGGTGTCTGAGCAGCCTTGTTTAGGATTCGCTCTGCTCACCTCCATGGAGGAAGGGGCTAGAAAACGTGCCCCAAACATAGCCTGCTTCACCTCACCCTGGCCAGCACACCATGGGTGGTAGGGATCCCAGTCAGCGGTCGAATTACAACAAATAAGAAAATAAATAAGATTGGGAAGGTACTTAACCTTAGCATGTGGAATGTGCGCACTCTACTGGGGGCTGGACTTCCCAGTGTTAACACTCTTCTGCAGAAAGCCCAAGCCAGATGGACCAGCCATGTTGTCAGGGTGCCAGACAGTTGACTACCCAAACAGTTGTTGTATGGAGAGCTGTACCAAGGCAAGCACTTATCTGGGGAGCAGAAGTGAATCCTAGATAGAAATTTCAAGGACAATCTCAACGTGTCCCTCAAAACCAGAGAAATCGATCTCAACTCCTCGGAGTCGCTTACTCAGGATCGTCCAACATGGCGAGTGAAGCTCACCAGTGGCACATGTGCAGCAGGGATGAAGTGCATTGCTGAGGCCCAGAAGAAACGAGCTGCACTGAAGGCTTGAACTATTGCCACCTCCAATACAGCACCTACCCACACGTGCCCAACATGTGGGCGTACCTTCAAAGCCTGGATTGGCCTCATCAGTCACCTCCGGTGTTTGTGTGATATTCATGTGGTAAACTGTGGTGTTCATGTGGTGTTTATGTGGTATTTTGTGGTTTTCTGTGGTGTTTTATGGTGTTTATGTGGTGTTTTGTGGTGTTATATGTTGTTTTGTGGTGTTTATGTGGTGTTTTGTGGTGTTCTGACCTTTTCAATCTAATCTGAAAGTGAGAGTGAAGAAGAATCCTGTCTGTTTTGTTGTGTTTATTATATTCAGTAAAATGTGATGAAGTTGTGATGTTCTCACTCCATGTGCTGAATCAAAGTTGAGCTGCTTCACTCAATCCTGTTTTACGTTTCAACTGGAAAAAAAAAAGATTCTTCTTCTGTGTGAACGCTGCTGTGTGTCTTCACAGATTTCTCATCTTCAGCTCTCAGGATTATTTCAGGCTTTGTTCTGTCATTAAAGCTGCCAAAAAAAAAGAGGATGAAAGGAAGAAAATCAGTAAAGTGTGTAACACACTGTATGTGAGGATTCGCCAAGTTTTTATATCTTCATCTTTTTTAAATTAAAAAAATCAGAAGCAGTTGAGAGCAGCAGGGAATTGTGGGATTTGTAAACGATAATGTCATCCATCTGTTTCGAAAAGAATTTCAACATTCAGGAAAACGAGAGGAGAGAGAAGCTTTTTATTCTCAGCTTTAATGTGGTTGATGGTGTAAAGTGTTTAATTGCTCATCTTATTCATGTACAGAGCTCTCCATAATTATTGGCACCCCTTGTAAAGATTAGTTTAAAAGGGTCAGAAAAATTTCACCTTTTGGTGAAGTCGCTTCATCTCACACTGAAAACATGAGAATAATCCAACCTTCAATTGAAATTAATTTATTCACTGAAAACCAAATCCCTCACCAAGAAATAATTATTTTCAACAAAAACACATGTGCCACTATTATTGGCACCCCTGGTGAATAAGGTGAGTTGTGATTGGCTGAGGGCATGAGGACGATAAAACAGAGGAGAATAAATGAGTTCATGTTACAGAGGCTTCAGTCCTCACATTTCTAAACATGAGGTAAATCCTGTGTGTGAACAGGAGATTCAACTCGCATTAATGATCTGATTAATGAATGTTCTTGTTGGCTCTGGAACAGTGTGGAGAACCTCAGAGTCTTTGGCTGGATTCACTGCTTTCTAAGAACTCAGGAAAAATTCCCCAGGAAGTCACGTGCTGTCCTTGTGTCACGTGGCTGTTTGCCAAACGGCTCAGATTCAGGAGTTTGTGGCCTGAATCGACTCTTCAGAAATTCCTCGAGCCTGCAGCAGTTCTGTAGTCAGACAGCGCCATCTTGTGGTCGCATAATAATAATAATAATAATAATAATAATAATAATAATAATAATAATAATAATAATAAGTGTTGCCAAGCAAAACAATCCTCGCCTGGCAGCACTTATGATGAATATGAAGTAAGATATTGCAGGAAAAAAATCGGTCCGGGCGGCATGGTGGTGTAGTGGTTAGCGCTGTCACCTCACAGCAAGAAGGTCCGGGTTCGAGCCCCGTGGCCGGCGAGGGCCTTTCTGTGTGGAGTTTGCATGTTCTCCCCGTGTCCGCGTGGGTTTCCTCCGGGTGCTCCGGTTTCCCCCACAGTCCAAAGACATGCAGGTTAGGTTAACTGGTGACTCTAAATTGAGCGTAGGTGTGAATGTGAGTGTGAATGGTTGTCTGTGTCTATGTGTCAGCCCTGTGATGACCTGGCGACTTGTCCAGGGTGAACCCCGCCTTTCACCCGTAGTCAGCTGGGATAGGCTCCAGCTTGCCTGCGACCCTGTAGAACAGGATAAAGCGGCTAGAGATAATGAGATGAGATGAGAAGTAAAATATGCCAAGTGTCTGTATTATTCTACTCTTACAGTTTTCCAAACTGAACCCTCCAAGCTGAGGCTGACACACACACACACTGTCGCCATGACCCAAACTCTTATTTCCCAGAAATGGCCCGGCGCTAGAGCTCAGTGGAACGCGCTTTCCCTCTGTAATAAGCATAAACATGTCTGAAAGACATTTCTTTAGTCCATTTATTTCGCATGATGAACCAAATTGTGTACACTCACCTGCCATTTTAATCGGAACACGTGTATACGCATGCGCAGTGCGTGACTGTTACACTCTTACATATGTGTGTATGATGCAGTAGTCACAAAAACCGTGACCTTGACTGGATGACCCCCAAAATGTTGGAGGTTATATTTAAGACCAATGCCCATCTATCCTGACAGTTTCATGAAGATTGGTCCCGCTGTTTTCCCGCAATATCGTTTACAAAAAAGCAAAGAAACCCCACCAAAAACAATACCGGGGCGAGGCAATAATAATAACTAGAGGTACTGTGCCAAGGGCACTGTGGTATCCCTTTTCCACACCTGAGACCTTGGGACAAAGGTCAAAGTCACAGAACTGAGAGAAATGAGGCCACTTGTCTGGAATCTGATGACAAAGGGAAAAGGATATAATGCTTCCACGGTTAATAATATTAACTAAGTTCCTATGTTGCACTAATTTCCTGGTACAGGCCACTGTAAAAATTTGCAGGTCATTGATTTGACCTTTCAGTATCACTCCAGGTCAAAACCAATGGTGCCAAAATGAAAGGCCACATATGACTTCCTATCCATGATTAATAGTAACTAAGGGCTTATCTTGCACCCTTTTCTAGTTATAGACCATTAAATGGTTAATATTAACTAAAGTCCTATCTTCTACCAATTTCTTGATCCAGGCCATTTAAAATATGCAGGTCACTGATCTGACCTGTCAAGGTCACTCCAGGGCAAAACCAATGTCCCCAAATGAAAGTCCATATATGACTTCCTATTCATGGTTAATAATAACTATGGCCTTATCTTGCTCCGTTTTTGAGATATAGGCCATTGAAAATATGTGACCTAATATTGACCTAGGTCAATAGGTCAAAACTATAAATATTCATTAAAACCTGTTTTTCTATGGCAAAGGAGCAAGGCTAGCTCAAAGACCATGAAAAATAGACAAAACTGACTTTTTGCTATCGAGTCACCTAATTGACAAGTTCGAGGTCACGTGAGTCAATGAAAACGGGTCAAATCACTTAACTGATGCAAATTATTCTGAAGCCCCCCAAACAGGTTCTCCGTCCCCCCTTTGGTGAAAATTCATGAAAAAATGAGGGAGGAGTAGTGATTTAATGCATAAGTGACCTTTGACCTAATTCTAGCAAAGGGTCAAGGTCAGAGGTCAAATGAGTGCAGAAAAGTATTAAGATATTCGGACCATGGAAGATGGCATGAAAGAATTTTGTCTAGTTTGTTCTGTTACTGTACTTCAGTGGAGATGATAATGAAATGATAAGCAATAAACCCTGAAACAGAGAAATCACTTTCCATTAAATGACAAATTAAAAAAAAGCTTTATATTATTTAAAAAGAGTTACAGAGCTGATGTTCTTCAGGTGTTTTTAAAGTATAAAGTAAAGAATAGTCATAAAAAAGATTTATGATTTTGATGTTGTTTATTGAGTCTTTCTGTTTATTAATGTTTTATGATGAAGTGTCTTTTACTTTAGATTTTCTTCTTCTCGTACTCTTTTCATCTCATCTCATTATCTGTAGCCGCTTTATCCTGTTCTACAGGGTCGCAGGCGAGCTGGATCCTATCCCAGCTGACTACGGGCGAAAGGCGGGGTTCACCCTGGACAAGTCGCCAGGTCATCACAGGGCTGACACATAGACACAGACAACCATTCACACTCACATTCACACCTACGCTCAATTTAGAGTCACCAGTTAACCTAACCTGCATGTCTTTGGACTGTGGGGGAAACCCGAGCACCCGGAGGAAACCCACGCGGACACGGGGAGAACATGCAAACTCCACACAGAAAGGCCCTCGCCGGCCACGGGGCTCGAACCCGGACCTTCTTGCTGTGAGGCGACAGCGCTAACCACTACACCACCGTGCCGCCCCATTCCAGATGTGCAGGTTATATTTAAAATTATAACAAGAACATCGGGGGGGGGGGGGGGGGGGGGGGGATCTCATCTCATCTCATCTCATTATCTCTAGCCGCTTTATCCTTCTACAGGGTCGCAGGCAAGCTGGAGCCTATCCCAGCTGACTACGGGCGAAAGGCGGGGTACACCCTGGACAAGTCGCCAGGTGGGGGGGGGGGGATCTATTATATTATTCATTGTACATTGAGTTCATTTGAGTCAACTAAGTTATAAAGTGGACTGACACTTTTATGACAAATCAAACATCATTTATTTCACATTTTAATATGACATTGATATTTAATATGTGATAAGAAGCTGTTAATATTCTGTAAGACATTAATATTTGGGTTTTTTATTATTATTATTATTATTATTATTATTAATATTATTTTAAAATTCAATCAGATTTGGTTGTTCCTGCACAAAAAAAATTATTATACTATTAAATTATTACAGGTATTTCACTATCATTTCATTATATAGAACAGCAAACTTTACTCTTGTGTCAAGAGATTTTCTGAGCCATAAACATCCCACAGTAATGTGTGTGGAGCCGAATCCCACCTCAGATCATCAACAACATGTTCCTGTAAACAAACCTGAGCGGAACCTCAGAAACCCGACATTATTCCTCGTGTCAGAGACTCAAAAGTGAGTGAATTTTCTGTCACATGTCCTTCTGAGGGATTTCCTGGCTTTTGTTGTGTTTCAATAAGAATCTGTTCTGTTTTGAAAAGACTTCATGAAGAACTAAACACTTTCCAAAAGCAACAGCTTCATCAAACGTTTTTTTTTTCCACCATGTTTTTCTTTCAGGACAAAGACGGCATTGTGTGCCTCGCTTTCCATTCAGGCTTCTTTTTTTCCTGTTAACAGAGAAAGGACAAAGTGTACTAATCCGGGACGGTTCTTTTCTCTTCACTGACTGTGAAATCTGATTTTACAAAAAAAAAAAGAAACAGAAACTGAAAAGCTGCAAGAAATAAAAGCATCTGATTAAAGTAGAAGACCAAAAAAAAATCATCTAGTGTCACTATGAGAAATAAAATTTACACAATTTCCTCTTTATCTGGATCAGTGAGTCAGAGCGAGACGTGTTCAGTGCCTGAAGTTTTGGTTTTTTTTAGCTTTGCACTAGAGCGATGATGCTAATGTAACTAACACATATTAATATTAGCAAGTTTAATCTTAGCTGCATGGTATTAGTTTACGTTGTATAATCTGCACCATTGGGCGGCACGGTGGTGTAGTGGTTAGCGCTGTCGCCTCACAGCAAGAAGGTCCGGGTTCGAGCCCCGTGGCCGGCGAGGGCCTTTCTGTGTGGAGTTTGCATGTTCTGTCCGCGTGGGTTTCCTCCGGGTGCTCGGGTTTCCCCCACAGTCCAAAGACATGCAGGTTAGGTTAACTGGTGACTCTAAATTGAGCGTAGGTGTGAATGTGAGTGTGAATGGTTGTCTGTGTCTATGTGTCAGCCCTGTGATGACCTGGCGACTTGTCCAGGGTGAACCCCGCCTTTCGCCCGTAGTCAGCTGGGATAGGATCCAGCTCGCCTGCGACCCTGTAGAACAGGATAAAGCGGCTACAGATAACACTGGGGAACACAATTATTGTTGAGTTAGGTCTGACAGCTGTTTTTAACTAATTTTTGGGTGCGGAATCCAAAACTGATCTCAGTTTTTCTCTATCAAGTCAAGTTTTTGAACTATAGGATCCCTGTTTTCTTAAAAAATATGAAAAATACTGTACTTAACAGATATGTGCTTGTTTTATAAAAACTTACAAATATTGACATACAATGAAATATGAAAGAAACAGGCATGATTGCAATGTTTATTTAACACTATTATGTTTTTACAAAGGATATGGCTACTGTAATTATAATTGTGTGCAAGAAGAAGAAACCTTTATTTGTCACATGCACACTTCAAGCACAGTGAAATTCATCCTCTGCATTTAACCCATCTGAAGCAGTGAACACACACACACACACAGAGCAGTGGGCAGCCACACCAGAGCGCCCGGGGAGCAGTCAGGGGTTCGGTACCTCGCTCAAGGGCACCTCAGCCCAAGGCCGCCCCACGTCAACCTACTGCATGTCTTTGGACTGTGGGGGAAACCGGAGCACCCGGAGGAAACCCACACAGACACGGGGAGAACATGCAAACTCCGCACAGAAAGGCCCTCGCCGGCCACGGGGCTCAAACCCGGACCTTCTCGCTGTGAGGCAACTGTGCTAACCACTACACCACCGTGCCACCCGTGCAAGTAGTTAAGGTAAAAATTTATGTTTATAGCTCTTTCTGGAGTGTTCAACTTGAGGACTATCGCATTTGATGCTCCAACAATAGTCAGCCATCATATGTACATCCCATCTACCCTGATAACATTCTTCCATAACCTTCAAATAGTCTTACTACAGCTAATCAGTGGAATTTTGCTTATCTGGAGGGTAAACTGTGGAGAAAAAACTTGACGTGCTAGACGAAAACTGACTGCAATTTTGGTATCAGCATGTCAATTTTAGTTTTAATCAGCATAAAAATCTAACTCAACAGAAATTTTTTTTCAAATTGTTCCCCAGTGTAAAGGATGGATGGAATCTGCACCATTAGCCTTCGCTAGCTGAACATGTTGCATTAGCACAGAGTGACTGTTACTTAATGTTATGGTTTTAGGGTTTATTTAAACACTAGTTCATGCTAATCGCTACATCAATCACAAGTGAAAAGAAGGAATGTCCGATGTCACATGATCAACTTAAGCTCCACCCTTTTTGACCTAGTTATGCAAGTGTTCAACAAAATAATCTCATCTCATCATCTCTAGCCACTTTATCCTGTCCTACAGGGTCGCAGGCGAGCTGGAGCCTATCCCAGCTGACTACGGGCGAAAGGCGGGGTTCACCCTGGACAAGTCACCAGGTCATCACAGGGCTGACACATAGACACAGACAACCATTCACACTCACATTCACACCTACGGTCAATTTAGAGTCACCAGTTAACCTAACCTGCATGTCTTTGGACTGTGGGGGAAACCGGAGCACCCGGAGGAAACCCACGCGGACACGGGGAGAACATGCAAACTCCGCACAGAAAGGCCCTCGCCGGCCACGGGGCTCGAACCCGGACCTTCTTGCTGTGAGGCGACAGCGCTAACCACTACACCACCGTGCCACCCACAAAATAATCTAATGATGTTAATTTTTTACATTCACTTCTTTTTTAGGATTTAAAGACATAATTAGCTGCACTGTCATGATTATTGTCTCATTTATTTCTGTATGGTTTTTTTTCCCAGTTGATTATTTCAGTGGAAAAAACCGGATTGTGATCCGGAACTCATTTAATCTGTTCGATCATGTGACCATCATCTGATGTAAGAAAACCACAGTGCGATCCTGAGAACATTCAGAAGCTGAACTTCCAACTTGAAGCTCACAGTGTCCTCAGAATGAAGCAAAATAAGACCCACACACACACACACACACACACACACACACACACAGAATGGAAAAATCATCAGCTTTGTTGTGACTCCGTGAAACTGTGCTTTTTTTTTGCCCAGAGGATGTGGAGGTCTGGAAAAGTTTCTGCTCTGAGCTTCAGGATCACGGCGACTCATCGACTGCATCACTGTTACAGAAATAAAAGTCATTCATCTGTTTGTTTTTGATTTTTCTTTTCTGTTTGGACTTTTTACACAATCCAAAACTAAGAAAAGATTGAAATGTTGGATTGTTTATTTCACACAGTGACAGAGGGACAAGACACTTTTTCTCTCAATATTTAAACATAAACTAGATTTAACAAACAAACAAACAAACAAACAAACAAACAAACAAACAAACAAACTAACTAACTAACTAACTAACTAACTAACTAACTAACTAGATAAATAAATAACCTGTTATAATGGTATTAATTCAACATTTTATAATATAAATAATGCTATATTTATTATTTGCTTTCTTAGCTGTGAAATTGATAATATATAATAACAATTTTATTAGAGAAATAATAATTTTGTCAGCTATTTTGTTGATTTTTTTCTTTTCCTTTTAGGTACATTTTTATTTTCTTTAATATTTTTTTACATTTTTATATTAAAAATAAGCAATTGTTTTAAATGAAAATACTAAATATAGCATATATTTTATTAAAATGCAATTTTTTAAAAGTATGATATTAATCACATACAATATTAAAAAAACATCAGATTTTATTTAAAAATAAAACTTTAAATTATCAGAGAAAATTAAATATGATTCACTTTATTAAAGTACAAACTTTGACACAAGTGACTCAGTTTCTGGCGGGGCGATATGACGATATAACATCGATATCATAATGTGACACTTTTCTGAGATAATGTGACTATGTTTTTTATAACCTTTTAATTTTTTTTAAATAATGAGATATTTGATGTTGTTTGACTGTTTAAATACTCATCATTGTCAAATATTAAACTCTATTTTAAATACATCCTTATTTTTATTATTGATTTATTTTGGTATGCAAAATGTAAAAGTATCTAATAAAGTTATTAAACTTCAGGGTGTTGCCGGAAGTGTGATAGTTCTGTTTTACGAAACATTTGAATGTGTTTTAAGTGAATGAAATTAAAATAAAGGAAAATTACAGAAAAGTAAAAGACACACAATCTGGCAACCCTGATTTCAACGTCTGGTTATTCCACAGCAGCAGTCAGGGTTGCCAGATTGAATGCATTTTAAAACCCGTTATCATCCGGGTCTAACGGTTTCTATAAACAAAGTTCGGTTCCCTTTAATCTGATTTGAGTCGCAGTGCAGATTTTATAGAAACTGAGTAAACAATAAACATTAAAACGGACTCAAATCTGGCAACCTCGTGATTATTACGCGTTCGCGGGACCCATAGGGTTGCCAGATTATTACATAAATCTCAGTGAAGCTCTAAATTTAGTGCAGATTCTTTCAGACTGTCTCGAGGTGCTTCACCGTCCACTTTATTAGGAACACCTGTACTGCACACCTGAGTGCGGTTCTGTGTTCAGCTCGTCATGCGGCAGCAGCGCGATGTGTGAAACCATACAGATGCAAGACAAGAGCTTCAGTTCATCTTCACATCAACCATGGGAATGAAGAAAGTCTGATCTGTGACCTGAATGGGCGTGGCTGGGATGTTGGTACCAGATGGGCTGGTTTGAGTTTTTCAGAACCTGCTGATCTCCTGGGCAGCAGGGTGGTGTAGTGGTTAGCGCTGTCGCCTCACAGCAAGAAGGTCCTGGGTTCGAGCCCCGTGGCCGGCGAGGGCCTTTCTGTGCGGAGTTTGCATGTTCTCCCCGTGTCCGCGTGGGTTTCCTCCGGGTGCTCCGGTTTCCCCCACAGTCCAAAGACATGCAGGTTAGGTTAACTGGTGACTCTAAATTGAGCGTAGGTGTGAATGTGAGTGTGAATGGTTGTCTGTGTCTATGTGTCAGCCCTGTGATGACCTGGCGACTTGTCCAGGGTGAACCCCGCCTTTCGCCCGTAGTCAGCTGGGATAGGATCCAGCTCGCCTGCGACCCTGTAGAACAGGATAAAGCGGCTACAGATAATGAGAGAGAGATAATGCTGATCTCCTGAGGTTTTCACACACAGCGGTTACACAGGCTGGTGAGGAAAACAAAAACCATGTTGAGTGGAGGATCTGCAGACTGAAACACCTTGCTGATGAGAGCTCAGAGGAGCAGGCTGGTCTGAGCCACCAACTCAAATCATCACTCTGTACAACCACGCTGAGCAGAAAAGCACCTCGGATCACACAACACATTAAACTTTGAGGTGGATGAGCTACAACAGCAGAAGACCACATCAGGTTCCTCTCCTGTCAGCCAGGAGCAGGGATGTGAGAGTCTCCCACTCTGGACAGGGGAAGATGAGATGATGAAACTGTCTCCTGGGCTTTTCCAGTCTTCACCAGTCCAGTTCGAGTCAGTCTGAGCCCAGACAGTGTGTGTCGGAGGAAACTCTGCCACTCTGGCAACCCTGACACATCCGATCTGGCAACCCTGTGGGCTGCAGGAACCCAGAAGGGAGCTGGAGGCGCTTCAGATTGTTCTCCTCCTCCTTCCAGGGGCTGCTGGGGGAGCAGCGCACAGGGCGCGCGCACAGCTCTGGGATGCTCACTGGGTGATGTGTGATGTGCACGCGCGCGCGTGTGTGAGAGAGTGTGTGTGTGTGTGTGTGTGTGTGTATGAGTGAGTGTGTGTGTGTGTGTGTGTGTGTGTGTGTGAGATTTCTAGCAGCCCGACAGATGATCCCAGTTTCCATCATGCACGCGCACTGAAGCTCATCTGAAAGACTGGCTCTTCTTCTCCTCCACACTCGGCTCTTCTCTGGACTCCTGCTTTTCTCTCTCTGAAGGACTTCTCGCACCTCATCAGGATCCGGTTCCAAATCCGAGTTTATTCCAGGTGTGAAGTGGGCTAGAACCATGGTGCGCGTGCCAGGGAGCGCCGTGGTTCCCGGATTGCTGCTCTTCTGGAGCTTTTCGCACAGTTTAGACCTCAGTTCTGCTGCCACGACTGTGGAGGGTGAGTAGGGTTCACCCTCTAGTTCAGGGTTTGGGCTCGGGTTCGGTGAGCACTTTTGTTTCCAGCAGACTTTTAAAAAATGTTCCTCAGGAACCTTTGGCAGGTTCCATGGTGCTGCCAGTCAGTGGTGGTGATCTTCTACACTTATGTGCCAGAAAACTCTGAGGCTCAGTTAATAATATCTCTCTCTCTCTCTCTCTCTCTCTCTCTTAAAAAAAATAAAAGGTTGCTGGAAAATGTTTGAGAAGAACCTGGGATTGGTTTACCAGCAGAACTTCTAAAAGTGCCTCCTGGAACCTTTTAAGGCATGAATGGTTCCTAAAGCAAACTTTTAGTTCCTTAAGAACCTTGATATTGCACTTGTGTGTGTGTGTGTGTGTGTGTGAGAGAGAGAGAGAGAGAAAGAGATCTGGCAAGATTTTCACAATGTTCATGATATTTGGGTTTGAAAGTGGAAAAAATCTGTCATTGCTGTGTGTGTGTGTGTGTGTGTGTGTGTGAGAGAGAGAGAGAGCACTCCATAGCTTTCTTTTCCTTTTTTCTTTTTCTTCTTCCTTTTTAAAATTTTGTCCTGATTTGCGTTTGTCTTGGCATGCACGTTCTCCTACCAAAGCAGCCAAGCTTTAAAATGTCCCTCAGGACCCTTTTGCAGGTTTGTATGGTGTTAGAAGTCTGTGGTGATCTTCTACACTTATGTGCTAGAATGCTGAGGCTCAGTTTGTAGTTGTTCTCTAAAGAAAATGTTCCTGGAAGATCTTTGAGAAGCTCCTGGGAATGGTTTACCAGCAGAACTTCAAAAATGTAAAGTTCCTGGAACCTAGTGAAACAAAAGTGGGTCCTAAATGAACCCCAAAATTCTAAATGTGGCTTGTACCAAAGCAAGCAGGCTTTGAAATGTTTCGCTGGAAGCTTAGAAGATCTTTGAGAAGATCCCCAGAGAGGTTTGCCAGCTGAGACTCTTAAGATTGCCTCCAGGAACCTTTTGAAAGATGAATATTGTAGAACATTGCTACATGAGCATTGTAGTTTGTTAAGAATCCTGAAATTGACATGAGATTTAGGAGTGGGAAGTGTTTAAGCATTTATTTTGGATTTGGATTGGTGTAGGCTCTTCTCCCAAAACCTCCAGGGTTTGAAATGTTCCTCTGGAAGTGTGTGTTGATCTTCCACTCAACCAGTGGCCACCTTTTGCACACAGTCATGCTGTTGCTAAGTGGTGGCTCTCGGCTTCATGGCCAATATTTTAAATTTAAACAAAAAAACAAACAAAAAAAACCCCAAAACATTTTTTCCTAAACTATTTCGCAAAATCAGATTATGGTGATTGAAGTTTATGGTACGATATTTTTATGCAGTAAGATTATTGTGCCAAAATATTTTACAAAACCCACAAATTTGGAACATTATGTAAATTTAACAACATGTTATTAAGCACCATGTGTCTGATGGTTCTGTATTCTTTTTACATTTTTATATCATTTTCATTTTCCTTGCTATTAAAGGAGCAGTTTGGGATTTTTAAAGCATTGATAGCGCCCTCTGTTGCCTGCGAAGTGAAGAGCAATAAACACATGAACACACGAACAACTCTCGTCCTTCCCTTTGTTCAAAATACTCATGTCTTTTGAGTTGTCTTCAGATGAAAAGAGGCGGGGCTCAGTTCTGATCTGGGTGGAGACAGAGTTCATTTCAGGGCCAGAAAAATGAAGATAGGGAAAAATTGTGAAAATAGTGAATCAGAGTTGTAGTACAGAATCCAGAATCTTTATGAATGACATGATTTAAAAATCACACACTGCATCTTTAACGCTTTCTGTGATAAACCTGAATTAAAGATGATCTGATGATTTGCTGTTCCGATTCTAGCAAAGTGAAATATCGTGATTATATCGTGTGTATGGTGATGTTAGCTGTTGAATAAAAGCTTTAGCAGTTTAATTAGTGCTTAAATGACTGTGAAACATCGAGTGCTCAGACTAACGGAGATGAATGTGTTCTCCAGTCGCCTGAGAGATGACAGTTTTTCACGGCTAATCGCTCCGTGATTTATTCCGCCGTTAGCACGCTGAAATATTAGCATCATTACACTCCATTCGTCTCTGGCTGTGCTGATGGAAAAGCTCCTCGTCTTCTTTGTTTGTGTTCTCGACACACACTCGGCTCGGAGAGTTAGATTTGTGTGTGAAAAGCGGGTGGTGTGTTTGTTCCAAACAGACGTCTGGCTCAGCGAGGCTCTGCGCTAACGCTGCGCTAACACTTCAGCTCTGCTATTCTGAACAGACGTGCAGAGTTTACAGAGCAGCACGAAGAGTCACACTGTGACTGTTCTCATTCACCTCGGAGCTCATTCACACACACACACACACACACAGCAAGGAGAGACAGACGGTTAAATCAATGTGGCTTACAGACAGACAGATGGACAGGCAAGCAGGTCAACAGGCTGAAAGACAAATGTCTCAACAAGAAAACAGAAAAATGGACAGACAGCTAGACATATTTATATAAAGACAGACAGATTGGGAGACAGATAGATATGTACATGGCTAAATAGATGAGCTACAGCTAGACACACAGATACAGGAGTAGACAGACAGACAAACAACTAAATGGATACAACATAGATACAGGAGTTGACACAGATATGCACAGACAGATGAACAGAGACAGTAAACAGACAGACAGACACAGAATTAGACAGACAGACAGGTATGCACAGACATATATACAGTAGACAGACAGACAGGTATGCACAGACAGACAGACAGACAGTAGAGAGACAGACAGACAGGTATGCACAGACAGACAGTAGAGAGACAGATAGGTATGCACAGACAGACAGTCAGTAGAGAGACCGACAGGCAGGTATGCACAGACACACAGTAGATAGACAGACAGGTATTCACAGACAGACAGACAGTAGAGAGACAGACAAATATGCACAGACAGACAGTAGAGAGACAGACAGACAGGTATGCACAGACAGGAGACAGACAGACAAGTATGCACAGACATACAGTAGAGAGACAGACAGGTATGCACAGACAGACAGTAGACAGACAGACAGACAGGTATGCACAGACATACAGTAGAGAGGCAGACAGACAGGTATGCACAGACACAGTAGACAGACAGACAGGTATGCACAGACAGACAGTAGACGGACAGACAGGTATGCACAGACAGACAGTAGACAGACAGATAGGTATGCAGAGACAGGCAGTCAGTAGAGAGACAGACAGACAGGTATGCACAGACAGACAGTAGATAGAGAGACAGGTATTCACAGACAGACAGACAGTAGAGAGACAGACAAATATGTACAGACAGACAGACGAGAGACAGACAGACTGTAGACAGACAGACAGGTATGCACAGACAGACTGTAGACAGACAGACAGGTATGCACAGACAGACAGTAGACAGACAGACAGACAGCTATGCACAGACAGGAGACAGACAGACAAGTATGCACAGACATACAGTATAGAGACAGACAGGTATGCACAGACAGACAGTAGACAGACAGACAGGTATGCACAGACATACAGTAGAGAGGCAGACAGACAGTAGACAGACAGACAGGTATGCACAGACAGACAGTAGACAGACAGACAGGTATGCACAGACAGACAGTAGACAGACAGACGGACAGACAGGTATGCACAGACAGACAGTAGACGGACAGACAGGTATGCACAGACAGACAGTAGACAGACTGACAGGTATGCACAGACAGACAGGTATGCACAGACAGACAGTAGACAGACTGACAGCTATGCACAGACAGACAGGTATGCACAGACAGACAGACAGTAAAGAGGCAGACAGACAGGTATGCACAGACAGACAGTAGACGGACAGACAGGTATGCACAGACAGACAGTAGACAGACTGACAGGTATGCACAGACAGACAGGTATGCACAGACAGACAGACAGTAAAGAGGCAGACAGACAGGTATGCACAGACAGACAGACAGTAAAGAGGCAGACAGACAGGTATGCACAGACAGACAGTAGACAGACTGACAGGTATGCACAGACAGACAGGTATGCACAGACAGACAGTAAAGAGGCAGACAGACAGGTATGCACAGACAGACAGTAGATGGACAGACAGGTATGCACAGACAGACAGTAGACAGACTGACAGGTATGCACAGACAGACAGTAAAGAGGCAGACAGACAGGTATGCACAGACATACAGTCAACAAACAGAAGTAAACAGACAGGCAAGTATGCACAGACGGAAAGACAGGCACAGAAGCAGACAGGCAGGTATGCACAAACAGACAGTAGTGAGACAGACAGACAGACAGACAGACAGACAGACAGACAGACAGACAGATAGGTATGCACGGACAGACAGTAGACAGACAGACAGACAGACAGAGAGATGGACAGTTAAATAGAAGAGACGTATGCAGGAGATATGATGAAGAGGACACGAGTTTGACAGACAGTTCTGTCTGACCAACAGACAGGTGTCTAGACGGATTTAGAGAGACACAGCCAGCCAGATGGAAGCTGTAGAATTATGGAGACACAGCTAGACATATTTGCAAATGTATAGACAGACAGACAGATGTGCACAGATGTCTCAGACTATTTGAATGCGTTCAAACTCCAGATGTATTGTGAATATATGAAAATATAAATACATGAACAGAATGAATCTGCAGATACAGACAGACAGACAGACAGACAGACAATAAAGTTCCTGTTAAAGGTGCAGAACAACAAGAGTAAGCCGTTGATTCCAGGAAAATCTCCAGTGCTGTTCAGAACGGTTTCTGTGACGTCACTCGCGTGTTAATCACAGAGAGAACGTGCGGCGTAAAGGAGGCACGAGGCAGCGGTGAGGCTTTTAAACACTGCCTTGATGCCAGACTCTGAGTTCTGGGACTAATTATCCCTGAGTCCTTCCTGCTGTTTCCCTCGTAGGAAAAGGCGTGTGCTCCGAGCCGAGGTGTCACTTTCACGCAGCTCACGCCACATTTATTCACTGCGCACACTACAGACTTCCCCGACTGCCTTCAGCAGCATGGTGTGGGTTTCTGTGTTTTTTTCCCCTCTGGTCAGCTGTAGATTTCCTGAAAACAGAACTGGACGCCGTGGAGCTGTTTACCGTCTGCTCCGTCCTCAGGTTGCGTAAAGATGGACTTTTCCACATGTAAAGGATTAGAGGGAAAAACAAAGAGGGAGGACAGAATGTCTGAGCAGCTTCACATGTTTGGTTTGGAAAATAAAACCAAAAGAGCCCCATGTGTGAGTCATGTAGAGCTGAGCCGATCATCACCTTCACGATATTCTCCTTCAGGACGCACATTTTTGTTCTCGGGGAAAATGGTGTTGCGTTCAGGAGATGAACACAGTATGAGGACAGAACATTAATACTTATTAAAAAGAATTCTCATAATATTATAAACCTGTTTATAATGGAATAATAACCCAAAAAATCCAACAACAAAACATTTATTTATATACAAAACATTACAATTTTTATTTATTAAAGAACGTCGTCATAACTTTTATCTGTTTAAAGTCACCTTTAATGTCTGCAAAATAAGCTAGTTCTGCTTCTTACTTACATTATAGCAGCTATAAACAGCCGTTCCCTCACCAGACCCTTTTTTTCTCCCTTAAATTTAATGTCTAAAATCCCCAAAAACAGATGTTTCTGAGAAACTGTAAGGAAGTGTAAACTCCTCCGTCCTTCCAGTTCCAGCTTCACCTCTGACTGATCCACAGCGCTGACACTCGCAACTGTTCCATAAATAAACGTCTCCTTACTTTAAGAAAACTTCACTACATCAGTTAATAACTTTTTATTCTGTTTATGCGGAGCATCTGCTGGACACGCCGCTGTAAACGATCTGTTACTATAGCAACCATAATGTATCAGAACGAGTGCGTTAACATAAACCTGCACTACTATCAGAGCTGCTGTTAGAGAGAATTAATCAACACCTTCTCTTCTGACCAATCAGAGTCCAGAACTCAGCGGCTCTGTGGTGAAAATCTTTGAGTGACTTTATAAATAGCTGCAGTGGGCGTGTCCCGCTTCCAACTGTCGAGTTTATTACATCAGAAGAGACGGAGAGGATGGACACGGCCTGCAATTCACCGTCTCCAGAGACGGTACTACTTTTCCTTCCACAGAGACTTGTGTGTGTGTGTGTGTGTGTGTGTGTGTGTGTGTGTGTGTGTGTGTGTAAGAGAGTTACATTGCTATTTTCGCATGCTTATGTCATCACCATGGAAAAGAAGACGGATCTACCGGCTAATAGACTGTGGAAAAGGTCATACACTTAATTGAGGGACATTCACCCAATAAAGAATTTAACACTCTGTCTGATGGAGGAGCTTCATCATAGCACACACATCATCTACACACACACACACACACACACACACACGGTTCTATAACACAGTGTTTATTCTTGGTAAAGAGTAAATGTGTGAATAAATGCGATATGAAGAATTTCTGTCCACGTTTCAGCCGTTTGAACTGTAAAAGTTTTCCAGCACGTTGTGTTTTTCTTCTTGGCTCAAGTGCCTCAGTGGTGAAGTGGACCGTTTCCATGGAAACATGAAATCAGTCAGCACGAAGCAGTGTGACCTGCAAAAAACAGACTGTAGCTAGCTTTTGACTTAGACACACACACAAATTAAAAGTGTATTTTGTGTGATTATACACAGAAGACGTTTCCTGTCTCCTCAGTGTTTAATATCGTGTTCCCGACTGTTTGATCACATTCTATTGAGATTTAGTTCCACGTTCCTCTGATGTTTACGCCATAATCCTTGAATATTTAGTTCCCTGTTGCTGTGATGTTCAGTAGCGTGTTCGTGGGTCGTTCAGTTCAGGGTTTCCTAGTCTCTTAACACCGTGTCCCTGGTTATACGGTACAGAGTTCAGAGCAGATTTGTATAATCGACTGTTCCCGGGTCAGTTAGCACCGCTGACGTTATCCTGTTTCCCACTGTGGTTGTTTAGTACCATGGTACCGGGTCGTTTATTCCTGTCGTCCCGTTTAATCCCTGTCCCTCAGCATCCCCGTGTTTCCCAGTTGTTTATTTGTTGCCCTAAAACACTCTAGGAGTGTAAAGTCTCTTTTCATCATCGATTAAGAGTTTTAAAGCTTTGGACAAATGGGGAGAGAGAGAGAGAGAGCGAGAGAGAGAGAGACCCACCCCACCCCTCCTCCGGCTCTCTTGCTACATATACTTCCCAGATTAATGACATTTCTCAATCCAGATGTTTCACAGCAGGCTGAGCGAGCGGGAATGCGGGAGTCTCACTCTTTTTTTCTCCTCTCTGTTTTAGTCCATCTTCCTTTCCTGTGCTCGTCTCTGATCTTGTGCTTGTTTAAAGTTGATCCCGTTTCTCTTTGATCTTTTCGTGTCCGTATCGTGTTTCCCCTCCACCTGCGTTTATCAGAACCTCTCAGAGATCACCGTAAACTCAAAACTCACCATGAAGAACATAACTGTTTAATTTTTTATGATAAAAGATGACATTTATTTCATTATCACTTTTTCTGAAGTAACATTCTTTTGTCCTCCATGTTTATTAATTTACTTCTCAATAATAAATTAGATGATGATGTCATTTTTACCCAAAAAACCACTGTTTTTCCAAATTGGACAAAATTCCAGTTTCCTGTTAAAACAGTGTGGCCTGGGGCTTCATTTGCATATTGGAATCTGATTGGCTCTTAGATTTGATGACGCAGAAACATTTTTGCTTCGCTCACATTTACCAAGTTTTTTTTCCGCACTTTTTCCCACTCGTGTTCTCTCAGATGAATTTCTCTTCATAATGTTGAGAATGACTTTAAAATGTTTGTGTTTCTCCAACACTATTTTCACACAAGCAACAAAACGATACGCAATTGTTCATTTTCAGTGAAAGTCATTTTCTTATTTCTATGCAAATTAGGTCTGATGTCACGGTATTACAGTGACGAATCCAAACATTTGTCTCGAATGGTTCCTTGGTCCGATCCTATGGTTGGAACCTGCGCTCAGTTCCCATTTACTGTTTGATGTAAGAATGAAAGCACCGTGGTTTCGTCTCCTCCTGTCGTATACGACGTCTCATTAAATGTGTATCGAGACTTTAGGAAGAAAAACGAAGCTTGGAAGGAGTGAGCGGAGACCGTTGATGGCTCTGCAGCGTGAACGTAGCTAATACGGTTTAGCTCATGTTGCTAATCTAATCTGACAGATAAGCGAGAATGAAGCTGAGGTCGTATCACGCAAATCAAAAGATGCATCTGTGTGTGTGTGTGTGTGTGTGTGTGTGGCTATTACTGTTTCTGTCTGTAATACCGGCTATGGCCACAAGCAACAATAATGGTGGTCTGTACACGCCCCCAAAACACAAACTACTTTCTGGAAAATATACTCAGCCAGTCACAAACTAGGTAGGTCATGTGATCATCTTCAGCGTTAGTCTTCATTCTCAGTTCTTCAGATCGATGCCGTATTTGCGATAAAATAATAGCCATTCAGTTTAAATTGGAATTTCATTTCAGTAAATTTGCATAAATTTTTCTGGTGATTTGTAGTTAAGTTCTCAATTGAGGTATTTCACCTGACGTCACAGGGTCACGTGACGCCCCGGTGTCCGCCATTTTGGACGGCAAGCTAGCTAATGTCAACAACAGTAGCTGGTATGTTACTGTAGCAATGTTTACGTTCAGTCATTTGGATGACTGTTAAAACCTTTCAGTCTCAAGTTTTTCCTTTACTGTATTTACTAGTTTACTGAGCCAGCCGGCCCCGGAGCGCTAGCCAGCCGGCCGGACCCGGAGTGCTAGCTAGCCCCGGAGCGCTAGCTAGCCAGCCAGCCAGCCGGCCCCGGAGCGCTAGTTAGCTAGCCAGCCGGCCCCGGAGCGCTAGTTAGCTAGCCAGCCGGCCCCGGAGCGCTAGTTAGCTAGCCAGCCGGCCCCGGAGCGCTAGCCAGCCAGCCGGCCCCGGAGCGCTAGCCAGCCAGCCGGCCCCGGAGCGCTAGCCAGTCAGCCGGCCCCGGAGCGCTAGCCAGCCAGCCGGCCCCGGAGCGCTAGCCAGCCCCGGAGCGCTAGCTAGCCCCGGAGCGCTAGCCAGCCAGCCGGCCCCGGAGCGCTAGCTAGCCAGCCGGCCCCGGAGCGCTAGCTAGCCCCGGAGCGCTAGCCAGCCAGCCGGCCCCGGAGCGCTAGCCAGCCAGCCGGCCCCGGAGCGCTAGCCAGCCAGCCGGCCCCGGAGCGCTAGCCAGCCAGCTGGCTCCGAAGCGCTAGCCAGCCGGCCCCGGAGCGCTAGCCAGCCAGCCGGCTCCGGAGCGCTAGCTAGCCAGCCAGCCGGCCCCAGAGCGCTAGTTAGCTAGCCAGCCGGCCCCGGAGCGCTAGTTAGCTAGCCAGCCGGCCCCGGAGCGCTAGTTAGCTAGCCAGCCGGCCCCGGAGCGCTAGTTAGCTAGCCAGCCGGCCCCGGAGCGCTAGTTAGCTAGCCAGCCGGCCCCGGAGCGCTAGTTAGCTAGCCAGCCGGCCCCGGAGCGCTAGCCAGCCAGCCGGCCCCGGAGCGCTAGCCAGTCAGCCGGCCCCGGAGCGCTAGCCAGTCAGCCGGCCCCGGAGCGCTAGCCAGCCAGCCGGCCCCGGAGCGCTAGCCAGCCCCGGAGCGCTAGCTAGCCCCGGAGCGCTAGCCAGCCAGCCGGCCCCGGAGCGCTAGCTAGCCAGCCGGCCCCGGAGCGCTAGCTAGCCCCGGAGCGCTAGCCAGCCAGCCGGCCCCGGAGCGCTAGCCAGCCAGCCGGCCCCGGAGCGCTAGCCAGCCAGCCGGCCCCGGAGCGCTAGCCAGCCAGCTGGCTCCGAAGCGCTAGCCAGCCGGCCCCGGAGCGCTAGCCAGCCAGCCGGCTCCGGAGCGCTAGCTAGCCAGCCAGCCGGCCCCAGAGCGCTAGCCAGCCAGCCGGCTCCGAAGCGCTAGCTAGCCCCGGAGCGCTAGCTAGCCAGCCAGCCAGCCTGCCCCGGAGCGCTAGCCAGCCAGCCAGCCTGCCCCGGAGCGCTA
This sequence comes from Neoarius graeffei, assembly GCF_027579695.1. Classification (NCBI taxonomy): domain Eukaryota; kingdom Metazoa; phylum Chordata; class Actinopteri; order Siluriformes; family Ariidae; genus Neoarius; species Neoarius graeffei. Next base: position 1,537,230 of record NC_083594.1, on the reverse strand, counting down.
GCTAGTCAGCCAGCCAGCCCGCCCCGGAGCGCGCTCAGTAAACTAGTAAATACAGTAAAGGAAAAACTTATAACGGGCCATGTCTCAACAGACTAAGAAGTTATTTCAATGACATTTAATAACATTTTGTTTATCCTGAGGACCGAAAGTAAATGAAAATGTGAACAAATCTTAGCTGTCAGTGAACAATCCTGGTGGAAGCAGGTAAACGTCGTTCTCTAAGCCTGCTAACCTCAATTTTTGCAAATGCCTCTCCCTCTGCTCGCCCTGTAAATGCCCTACGTCGCTGGATAGTGAAGGTGTTTTCTGCATCTCGCTCCTTTTTCTTTTATGTTTTTCGTTTGTCGCCTTCCTCGCATTCAAACTGATTCGAGCCGTGCCGTCCAAAATGGCAGCATCACATGACTTGGTCACGTGAGTGAAATACCTCAATAGGTTTATTAGTTTAAATTTAAGCCACGCCCCTTTTTGACGCCAGTCACTCAGGCCTTGTACTGGAAGCGTTCCCGTTTTCAGAAGGTGTGAAAAGGGAAATGAATGAGTGAGAAGGTTCTCAGTGAAGGCTGGATTTTCTGGACAAAAGACAAAACACTTTGGTTTCCTGAAGCTCTTCTGATGAGCTGCACACACACACACACACACACACACACACACACTGTATTTTGGCATGAAGTGTGTTTCTACATTTCAGTGGCTCCACAGTTCACCATAAGGCTCCGCCCCCTCGTCTGTTTGCTCTGTCTGTGTTCACACGGCCTTTATTTCAACAGAAGTTTAATAGACGACAGAATATTATCCGGTAATTTAAAGACTGAAGTAACGGCACGTTCTTTAGTTTGACTGATGTAATTATATCAATTTACAGTGCTGAATATATTCCCTTTTACTGTTGATGTACAACCCCGATTCCAAAAAAGTTGGGACAAAGTACAAATTGTAAATAAAAACGGAATGCAACAATTTACAAATCTCAAAAACTGATATTGTATTCACAATAGAACATAGACAACATATCAAATGTCGAAAGTGAGACATTTTGAAATTTCATGCCAAATATTGGCTCATTTGAAATTTCATGACAGCAACACATCTCAAAAAAGTTGGGACAGGGGCAATAAGAGGCTGGAAAAGTTAAAGGTACAAAAAAGGAACAGCTGGAGGACCAAATTGCAACTCATTAGGTCAATTGGCAATAGGTCATTAACATGACTGGGTATAAAAAGAGCATCTTGGAGTGGCAGCGGCTCTCAGAAGTAAAGATGGGAAGAGGATCACCAATCCCCCTAATTCTGCGCCGACAAATAGTGGAGCAATATCAGAAAGGAGTTCGACAGTGTAAAATTGCAAAGAGTTTGAACATATCATCATCTACAGTGCATAATATCATCAAAAGATTCAGAGAATCTGGAAGAATCTCTGTGCGTAAGGGTCAAGGCCAGAAAACCATACTGGGTGCCCGTGATCTTCAGGCCCTTAGACGGCACTGCATCACATACAGGCATGCTTCTGTATTGGAAATCACAAAATGGGCTCAGGAATATTTCCAGAGAACATTATCTGTGAACATAATTCACCGTGCCATCCGCCGTTGCCAGCTAAAACTCTATAGTTCAAAGAAGAAGCCGTATCTAAACATGATCCAGAAGCGCAGACGTCTTCTCTGGGCCAAGGCTCATTTAAAATGGACTGTGGCAAAGTGGAAAACTGTTCTGTGGTCAGACGAATCAAAATTTGAAGTTCTTTATGGAAATCAGGGACGCCGTGTCATTCGGACTAAAGAGGAGAAGGACGACCCGAGTTGTTATCGGCGCTCAGTTCAGAAGCCTGCATCTCTGATGGTATGGGGTTGCATTAGTGCATGTGGCATGGGCAGCTTACACATCTGGAAAGACACCATCAATGCTGAAAGGTATATCCAGGTTCTAGAGCAACATATGCTCCCATCCAGACGACGTCTCTTTCAGGGAAGACCTTGCATTTTCCAACATGACAATGCCAAACCACATACTGCATCAATTACAGCATCATGGCTGCGTAGAAGAAGGGTCCGGGTACTGAACTGGCCAGCCTGCAGTCCAGATCTTTCACCCATAGAAAACATTTGGCGCATCATAAAACGGAAGATACGACAAAAAAGACCTAAGACAGTTGAGCAACTAGAATCCTACATTAGACAAGAATGGGTTAACATTCCTCTCCCTAAACTTGAGCAACTTGTCTCCTCAGTCCCCAGACGTTTACAGACTGTTGTAAAGAGAAAAGGGGATGTCTCACAGTGGGAAACATGGCCTTGTCCCAACTTTTTTGAGATGTGTTGTTGTCATGAAATTTAAAAATCACCTAATTTTTCTCTTTAAATGATACATTTTCTCAGTTTAAACATTTGATATGTCATCTATGTTCTATTCTGAATAAAATATGGAATTTTGAAACTTCCACATCATTGCATTCCGTTTTTATTTACAATTTGTACTTTGTCCCAACTTTTTTGGGATCGGGGTTGTAATTTTTTGATGATTTATTGATTTGCTTATTTATTTATTCGTGTATTGGTATGAGTTTCTCTATGATACAGTGACTTGACCGAATTGTGCGTTTCTCTGCTGTATTAAAGCGGCGACTCGACCTCCCAGAATCCTCTGCACCGAGTAGCCAGTCGCCATTTTTGATGATGGTGATATTCCAAAACCAATCCTCAAGAATCCGTTGACATCCTGCACCACTGATCTTAAACTGTAAAGTGAAATTGAAGATATTTTGTAAAAGTAGTTTATATTTTAAATTTTTTCAGCTGAAGGAAAGAAAAACTGAGGCATATTTTGTTCAGAGCTTCCCTGTGTGACACACGGATGAAGAAAAAGTTGGAGATGGGTTTTGAAGGGATCAGTAACAGTGAATTTGTGGAGAGCTAATGGAGTTGCGGTCACATGATTTCAAAACCCAGCTACCCGGATGTAAACAAAAACAACACATGGGGTTCTGGGAAAGGGAGAGGCCCCTTTAATTATCTGTATCAAACAAAAATTCCTTTTTACTTTTTAAACAGTAATTTTCCAGAAGTAGCTAATTTATTAGCCATCAGACTGTTAGCTAGCTGGCGAATGGCAGACATGTGGGATGTGAGGTGTTTCTGTACATATTAATATTTCATTTCTGCCAATAATAATAATAATAATAATAATAATAATAATAATAATGTTAAATTATTAGTGCTTTTCTCAATACCCAAGGTTGCTTTACAATTATAAGGAAAGGGAGGGAAAAAAGTCCACCAAATAAAGGTCAGGATGTCGTTCCAGTGGTGTAGCAGCCACAGTCCCACCAAAAGACGCATGAAAATAAGTCCCACACCGCCAGCACACGCCGCCGTGATGCCGCCAGGCAACGCCGCTCAGAACAGCAGGCCAAGCACGAAAGCACCGCCGCACAGAGCGCTGGACAACCACGATGTTAAAAGAGCAACGATCTCACTGCAGTCCATCGCGAGGAGCACAGGCATCACCCACAGCGAATCAAGGCCTGGAGGGAACCGACGCCCAAAACTGGGTCTGGAGCTACACCACAACCCAAAACACTCAAACAAAAACAAACATCAAACTACACAAACACAAAAAAGAAAAACAAAAGATAAAATAAAAAAGAATAAAATAAAAAGCTCCAGTGAGAAGCAGCAGCCGGAACGCACACAACGTTCTCTCAACAGGAAACGGGGAGAAAACAAACAAACAAACAAACAAACAAATTCCCAACAAGGAATAAAAAAAGTTTTACATTCAACAAAGTTAAATTTTAACCTGGATTGTAACTTTAATGTGAGCATTTTACAACTTTTGAAGACTCACTAAATATTCTAGCTTCATGTCGGCTCTTTCATAATCAGAGTTTGTAACTGAATAAAAACATTAGTGAGGGTCCAGAAAAGTGTGTCGTTACAAAACTCATCACGACATTAATGTAATGCTGTGATTTTAACATTAACCAGCTCGACTGAATCCACTTTAACGGCACAAAGTTTTCATGTTCTTACTGTTTCGTGTCGAATCCCTCGTTCTGTTCAGATTTATTTCTGAATTCCAGTTAAAAGTCTCTTCACTCGGCACGTGAGCCGGATTATTTATTAACCTCGTCTCTGTTGGACACGCAGACGGATCCTCAACGTTTACTGGAATATTCTTTATTTTTTTCTCCACTCATCCTGTCAACTCATGTGCTGGTTAACCTCACGTCATATTTCTGAAGCTAACACACATTTATTTCCCACTCATGGTGAGCTCATGGTGTGTGTTTGATGCCCAGTACAGAAAACTCCGCCTGTCTGTCTGGTTTAGTTTGACTTCTTTACCTTCTTACTGTAAAGAGAAAAAAGGAACTTTATGAAGTTTATGAGCAATTAGTATTAAAAACAAAAAGAGAAAATCTGCAGGATGAGATCGAGCAAAATCTAAATATTCATGCAAACACAAATAACAATAAAAACATCAGTTATTAATAAAATCTTTAAAAATCCAAGCAGATAAATCCTGCGTCACGTGACGTCTCCCCACCGGAAACCGGGGGCCATCATCTATTACCCCTCCCTTTATCCAGGACTGATGCAGTTCGTAAACTCGGAAGATTACGGTGTAACAGGTAAAGGCGTGCCGCTCCATCGTCTCTGTACGAGTGTAATATTACACATGTACTGAAACAGTCTCGTTTAACACTCGTGTGTTTGTTCGCTTGTGTCTGTGTTGCTTGCGATGTTCTTCCACAATATTCTGTTTCCTGTCCAAATATCTTCCAGAACACTGGATATAATTTCACGCACGTTCATCAGGATAACGTGTTTAACCTGCGGCAAAACCATCACAACCTCACAATCCCATTACTGATGATGCATCTCACTGTAGTGACGTCGTAAAGGTTTGGTGTGATTGTCCTGACGAGGTCCTGACGAGGTCCTGACGAGGTCCTGAGCTCAGTAAGGGGACGTTACGATGCTGTACTGACAAGATGAGGTCCATATCATGCTGATATTTTGTGTCTTTTGTAATATAGTGAGTGTTTTGTGAATTAGTCAAGCAGGTTGTGTGATCGATTCGGTTCCTCTTCAGAAAGTTTGATAAATTGTGCAGGATGGTGTGGATTTAATTGTGAAATAAATCCACTGATGCTGTCGGACTCGTAAACACTTCTGTATTTCACAGTAGACTCAGGGGAACGTCTGAAACACTGGAGGCCCGGATGACTCCGAGTTTTTTATATTTATAAAGATTTAAATGTTATGATTATTTGTGATATTACATGTCTGAGTAATAATTTAAGTTAGTGCAGAAGTGTCTTTTTTTTTTTGCTTTTGTTTTGTTGTTTTGGGGTTGGTGCGGATAAACGCAGCTTTTTTTTGGGGGGGAGGGGCTCATCCGAGCTAAATCCACACTGTTTTCCTGCTGTCGCTCCGAACTGATTTAGTTTTGTAAGTTCAAAACAAAACTTTAGAACATTTTGGTTCCTTAAACAGAAATGTTGTGTGTTTATTTTTCGATAAACACACAACCAGCCAGCAACTAACATCTGTATGATTTTTTTTTTCCAAATTCTTGGAACGTAAATCAAAGCTGAGTCACAACAAAAACAACAACAACAACGAGGAGGAGGGAAACACATCAGCGCTGTTTGTTGAAGGCTAGCAGCCGACTGAGCCTGACAAGAATCGGGATTTAATGACTCCCAGATTTAAGAATAAACACAAAAGGCCACATCACCATGTTCTGTTTTTACTCCTGGATTATTTCAAACACAGAAAATGTGAAACGCAGCCTGCTGGTTGATTTACAGACCATTAAAGCTTCCACACTTCACTGCTGCTGGAACAGCCGAGAAATATCGTAAACTCGATTCTGATTTAAATCGCTTCTTATCTGAATCATTACCCAGCTTCCAGGTGTGTTTTCCTTTTTTTAAAATATTTTTTGTTTCCTTATTTATTTCTGCACTGTGCTGTGTTTTATTATCCTGCAGTTGGTGTGCAGATCCATCGCAGTAATTTTGGCGAAGACTCTGTTTATCATTCTGTTCTGGCAGCAGGAAGAAATTTAAAATGATTCACTCGTAATTAAACTCACATTTTAATTTCCGGAGTAAAGATGAAACTGATGGAAGCTGAGCAGCGGCGTGCCTTCGTTAATGATGAAGTAAAAGTGTGACGGCTTTCACTGGGAGGAAACTATTAAAAGAACAAACTCACTGTTTGGTTGAGTGAGATCTGGACTCTGATTGGTCAGAAGGTGTTGATTTGAAATCACAGGTTTATTTATAGTTAACGCTCTCGTTCTAATGCGTTATGGTTTCTATAGTAACAACTCGTTTACAGGGACGCAACACTGAAGATAAACAGAAGTTTTCTCCAGCGTGAGGAAGGAGATGTTTCTGGAAGGAGTCTCCAGTGTCACTGATTTGTAACAGTCAGAGGTGAAGCTGTAACTTTACGAATTGTGAATTTCTCAGTAACGTGATGTAACAAGCTACGATTTTTTTGTCTTATTAACTCTAACAGAGAGAATAAAGAGACTGGTGAGGGAATGAGTGTTTATCGCTGCTATAACGTCACTGACAACAGGAACTCACTCGTTAATGTAACTATAAACAGATAAAAAGTACACGTCATTGTTTAATAAATAAAAATCGTAATCTTTGACGCTTGGGGACGTGCTGTAACAGGACAATAATTCATGTCCTGTTTCTATGTTGTAGACACTTTATCGCATACGGCTGATTTAGTTTTCATGATGTACAGACATCCTCGTGATGTTGGGCAACTTGTCGCCTATGGAGCAGATTAAAATAGATAAATCTGATAAAGATGTGATGCTTCATCTAACCACAACATCTCTCCTCTTTCCCCCCTCGTTCTCTCATTTCCCTTCTCGTCTTTGAACTCGTGCTAATAAACATTTCCTTTTCGTCGTGACTCTGAAGTGAAGTGTGTATTCACACGGTCATTTGTTGCCCTTATCTCGTTATCGCCCACTGCGAGGCCAACGAGTCTCGCACTTCTTTCTGGTCTTCAGTCTTTTGATAAGAGCTGATTCTGGCTGTTTCCTGTTGAAAGCTCAGCAGTGAATCGTTTAGGTCAGTCGCTCCGCAGAGTCTTTCTTTCTTTCTTTCTTTCTTTCTTTCTTTCTTTCTTTCTTTCTTTCTTTCTGTCTTTCTGTCTTTCTTGGCTGTTAGATTTTACAGCTTTTAGCTCCAGCCCTGTTTTAAGAGCCAGCTGAGGAATGAGGTGGATTTTTTTCCCTCTCGCTTTGTTTCATCTTTCTTCTGTGGTACAGAAACATGGCGTCATGTTTGGCTCTGTGATGGAGGAAAAGAAGAAATGATGATTTAATTAAACTGGAGTTCTCAACTGCACGCACATAAACACGAATTCAGGAATTTATTCAGAAATACATTCAGCTTTGTACTTTTTGTTGTTTCTGTTCTCAGAAAATATATGATTTTAATCAATTTTAATTAAAAAAAAATTTCACCAGCCGATGACTTAATAACACACAAACAGGCCACACCTCCTTCATTAGGCTGATGAAACACTGGCCACACCTCCTTCATTAGGACTCATGAAACACTGGCCACGCCTCCTTGACTAGGAGTGATGAAACACTGGCCACGCCTCCTTCATTAGGGCTGTTTAAACACTGGCCACACCTCCTTGTCTAGGAGTGATGAAACACTGGCCACACCTCCTTGTCTAGGAGTGATGAAACACTGGCCACGCCTCCTTCATTAGGACTCATGAAACACTGGCCATGCCTCCTTGTCTAGGAGTGATGAAACACTGGCCACGCCTCCTTCATTAGGGCTGTTGAAACACTCGCCATGCTTCCTTGACTAGGAGTGATGAAACACTGGCCACACCTCCTTCATTAGGACTCATGAAACACTGGCCATGCCTCCTTGACTAGGAGTGATGAAACAGTGGCCACACCTCCTTGACCATGACTGATGAAACAGTGGCCACACCTCCTTCATTAGGACTCATGAACTCATGAAACACTGGCCATGCCTCCTTCATTAGGGCTGATGAAACACTGGCCACGCCTCCTTTATTGGGCTGATGAAACACTGGCCATGCCTCCTTTATTGGGCTGATGAAACACTGGCCACACCTCCTTTATTGGGCTGATGAAACACTGGCCATGCCTCCTTCATTAGGACTCATGAAACACTGGCCATGCCTCCTTGTCTAGGAGTGATGAAACACTGGCCACGCCTCCTTGTCTAGGAGTGATGAAACACTGGCCACGCCTCCTTGACCATGACTGATGAAACAGTGGCCACGCCTCCTTCACTAGAACTGATGAAACAGTGGCCACGCCTTCTTCATTAGGACTCATGAAACACTGGCCATGCCTCCTTGTCTAGGAGTGATGAAACACTGGCCACGCCTCCTTGTCTAGGAGTGATGAAACACTGGCCACGCCTCCTTGACCATGACTGATGAAACAGTGGCCACGCCTCCTTCACTAGAACTGATGAAACAGTGGCCACGCCTTCTTCATTAGGGCTGATGAAACACTGGCCACGCCTCCTTCACTAGGATGGATGATACACTGGCCACACCTCCTTCACTAGGACTGATGAAACAGTGGCCACGCCTCCGACACTAGGGCTGATGAAACAGTGGCCACGCCTCCTTCATTAGGGCTGATGAAACATTGGCCACGCCTCCTTCACTAAACACTGGCCACGCCTCCTTCATTGGGCTGATGAAACAGTGGCCACGCCTCTTTCACTAGAACTGATGAAACACTGGCCACGCTGCCTTCACTAGGGCTAATGAAACAGTGACCACACCTCCTTCATTGGGCTGATGAAACAGTGGCCACGCCTCCTTCATTGGGCTGATGAAACAGTGGCCACACCTCCTTCATTAGGACTCATGAAACACTGGCCACGCCTCCTTGTCTAGGAGTGATGAAACACTGGCCACGCCTCCTTCATTAGGGCTGATGAAACACTGGCCATGCCTCCTTGTCTAGGAGTGATGAAACAGTGGCCACACCTCCTTCACTCTGATTGGCTGCTGAATCGTCCAGTTTTTCAACAGGATTAATTTTTTTTCTTCCTCTGAGGTGGAAACTTTCTGGACTTTGACTCGCTCAGGAAAAGAACATTCTGGACATTTCTGACGAGGTTGTGGTTTGTGTTGGCTTTTCCCCCCAGAGTCGAGACACTCAGCCTGCTGCACTTCCTTGTTTCTCAGAATAGAACAGACAAATGTAAGAGAAAATCAGAATAAAAAAAGGTTTAAAAAGTCTTTGTCATTAAAAAAATTATCTAAAAAGCTTAAATTATTCTACATATATTCTTATAACATTATTAAAATTATATTTAAAAAAAACCTTTGTTTAAAAATGGTGAGGGAAGAATGTTGGTAATTATTATCCGACACGGAAAATATGACAAAAATCTATCCTTTAATTACGGAAAACTTATTCTTGGAAAATAACTGAAAAATTATCCAGATGTGGTTCTTCTGTTGCTTCACTCCCAGAAAATAAAGTACATTACTGTACCTTGAGGGGTACACCGGCTCGGCACTGGGGCAGGACCCTCTCGGGTACCTATTTATACCATTTATATACTGATTGGGAACATATATGTCCCTCTTTGGCCCTAAAAAGGTACACAGAGTTACCTTGAGGTCCAATAATGAGTCCAAGGGGGGACATTAGCGTAGATTGGACCTTGGGGGACAAAACTGGACTTCTACTGTACCCCTGTTTCTGACAGTGTTCAGGCAAAGTTAATGATAAAAATAAAATATAGATTTATTCAAAATGTTTGACAATTATTTTACATTTGAATCCTGTTTGGATATCAAATGATATCGCAGTGTTGTATTATTTTTGTGTGATATTTATTCTATCCACATTCACTGGATATGAGCAATCGCGCACTCTGATTGGCTACTCTACTACTAGGATATTAGCTCATATACTATGAGTAGAGAAAAACAAAATGGCAGAGCACATCAAGTCAGATGTATCACTTTATCAAATATTAAAAGAAGCAGAAATGGCGAAATAAAAGAATATAGTTTCCTCCCCAGTATCTCCTGTTCCAGACCCTCGCCCAGTCGGTGGCAGTAATGCACCTTTAAGTTGGTTTGCCAATCACCAAAAAAAGAAGAAAAACAAAATGGCGGAGCGTGTTGCTGAACCAACTGAGGACGAAATAAAAACTCGGCTCGAAAACAAAACCCCAAAAAATACAAAAAAAACCCAACAAAATATGGAATAAAAGTATTTGATGGTAGAACGTATCTTTTTTTAATTTTTCAAGAATTATTATTATCGCATTTTTCACAAATTGCTCCTGTCATTTCGCCGGTTTGTTTACATTCTCAGTGGAAATGATTTTCTCAGATGTTTTGTATAAAGTCTTTATTTATCGAGTTTGCAAAAAATAAAAATTCTCTGTTTCTCAAAATCCAGTGAATGTGGAGAGAATAAGACAGTTATTCCACTCAATTGCTCACATACGACTTGATTTCGTGGAATAACTGTTTATAAGGTATTGAATATGTTGATGTTTTGGGAAGCTGTGGTAAAATATTCATTAGGTGTTTGTATCGATGCATAAATGTAATATCTGAAGGTCCAGACTGTGAAGGTGTGGGTCTTTTTCCTCTCGGGTACTCGGTGGTGGTGGTGAACGTGTCCTGCCATCGTGTGTAAGTGTAAAGTCATCCTTTCGGTTCTCATTGTGCTGCTTACTTTTCCAGGATGATAAACTTCGTACACAGGACCTCATGTAGACTAAACTTTCAATGTTTTGCCAAAGCGCTCAGAGACGAGACAGAAAGGAGTGGAGAGGGTTCCACAGGCTGAGGCTGTTTGCAGTGGGATATTATAGAGCTTTGTTGGATGGAATCGTGAATAAATCTGCAATTAAAACGTGTTTATGGTCATTCAAAGAGCTTAAAAACCAAATAACACGTAAAATCCTTTTAATAAAAAGTGTTTATTTGAACTTGGGTGTTTCATCTAAGTTTTAGTCCAGATGAAGTGAAAGCACTGAGTTCGTGAGGAAATAGAGTTTTAGTGTAATGTTCGTTCGCTCGTCTGATCAACGTCACACTGCCAGGTTTGATGATGGCCAGTCGTTTGTGTCGTCGTCCGGCATCACGAGCACAGCAACACCATTCAGGAGTCTGTAGATGCTGCATTCTTGGTTGATATGGCTGAAGGACTTCCAGTCACAGGAGTCAGATGAGGCAGAACCAATCATATGAAGGTCCTGCTGGGTCAAGCCTGTACTGGATCTCGGGCAGTTGAGGTTGATCCAGGATCTGCGTGGAAGTTTACGGTACATCCAGGTGGTTTGCTCAACAGGGCATCACTGTAGTTTTGCAATTCCTGAGATGACGGGGACCACAGTTCAGTCCAGGTTGAATTGATCGAGTCAAGGTAGAGTTGGTGGGAGGAGGAAAACCTATGGGCTTGTGTTTGATTCTTAGGCTGTTTGGAGCAACTGGTTGAAGAACAAGGTCGTTTGCTTGGCTACCAAGGTTCATCATCAGGAAACCACAGTGAAGCTCAGCCTGATGAGACTAGGAGACCATCCACAGGCAGAGGTGTGATGGTGCTACTAACTAGTTGCCTATAGCACAAAGTTGACGGACCTTGTATGTCCAAGCAGGTTCAGCATATTCTGTAGTAGAGTTTTCCAGCGCAAGGGTGGTAGTGCATGTGGTGGTGAAGGAGACACCCCATCCTGTGCCTGCCAGCATCTTCAGAATGTTCACATGGGTTTCTGTTTTTGTAATGACAGATCCGAGATGATGGGATCTGAGATGACCAAGAGACTTTGGTGTGAAGTCAAAATTGAGCCTTGTGCTGTTCAGACTGATGAGAAGGTGGAAAGTGGAACACTGAGCAGAATATCTTGGGTAGACTCAGCTTTAGGTGCCACTGGTGGAAGAAGTAACTGAAGGTGGCTGAGTCCTTCTCCAGGGCTTCAAAGTCCTTGAAAGACTTGTCCGCTGAACCAAGAGCAAAGGTGTACTGGGAGCCTTCGCTTACAGGCATGTTGACCATATGGATATTAAAACACAACCCCTGGGGAAGACTGTTGTGGAGTCTCCTCTCTCCGCTTCTCTGGCCAATTGATGTCTTTAGGATGAAGGATCATTTTTGGCTGAGCATCATGAGGAACTTCAGGAGTTTGAGATCAGATGGGGTCTTCAGAAGCTTGAACAGTCTGTGAAAGCTTTAAGGACTAGGAAGACTGTGCCTTCTTCTCATTCCTCTGGAAGGCTGCTTCAGTGTCATTGCTGAGGCGTGTTCCTTCATCTATAACAGAGTGGCTTTACCTGAATCCAGCTCAGGTCTTTGAGTTTTTCTGCTACAGGATTATTGATTCTGCTGAAGAACACTCTCTCAAGCAATTTGTCGATGTGGGACAAGAACGAGATGGGACAGTAGCTCTTGGGGTCCTCAGGTGAGTTCTTGGGTTTAGGAATGATGATGACCGTTGACGGCTTCCATCTTGAAGGGATGGTGCTGGATTCAAAGCAGGTTCAGAGGAAGGTCTGAAGGCACTTCATGGTGTCAGAGTTTCTACGTTTCAGGAACTCAGTGTGGATGGTGTTGTTTCCTGGGGCCTTTCCATTTTTGAGGGACTTGATGGCCTCTGCGAGCTGGGACAGGGACAGGGGTTGGTTATTGGACAGCTCACGGATCTCACCCTGAATTTGTTGGGTAAAAGCCTGTTCCTCTGGGATGTGACCTTTTCCACCCGTCATTGTTGACTGTAACTGATGTGATGGAGTTTGCAGAGACTTGGCAGGGTTCAGCTGGACTGCTTCTGCTGGCGTGCCAGAATCAACAGGATTTACAGATCTCTCAATACTCGTGATATCCAAGAAAATATACTGTGATGTAATTTACCATGATATTGATCTGATATTGTTCTGTTGCTCAGCCGTACACTGGACTGAACATTTCAAAGAATCCATTCTTTTCAATTATATTTGATGTGAAGTATAAAGATGTGAGTGTTGTGTGAAGTCAGTGGTGCGAGTAAATCAATGCTGACAGACTGGAGGAGAAGTCTGTGATTGGTCGTCTGCCACGTCAATCAAATTCCCTCATTTTGGAAAAGAAGGCTATGTTTATTGGTGGAATGTACAGACTCTTTATCCGAGCTACAGGTCCGGATTGTGAGATTTCAGTCTTATTGACTCAGGAGAGAGAGAGAGTGTGTGTGTGTGTGTGTGTGTGTGTGTGTGTGTGTGTGTGTGGTGAGCTGAGCTGAGCTGAGCTGTGGGGCGGTGCACAGTGTGCTGTTAGTTTTGACTCACCGCATGCTCCTAACCCAAATGTATTAATATAATCGTGTATAAAATTTCCTCACACTGACCTCCATCTCCGCTCGCTCTGCTTCTACACACGAGGAAAAGAAAAATAAACCTTTCACTTATTTCTGGCTCTTGAGTTAAATATTTATCACAACCTGTAATCATATAAATTGTAAATGCACGTGTGTGTCTCATGTATATAATATACTATAATACAGTCTGAAGGTTCTGCGCAATTTCCTATCTGTTCCTCGGGACTGCACTCTTCTGGACCGAGACCTCAGATGTTGCACCTGGAGCCACTTTCTCTCCCAGTTTGGGGTCACAGCCCCTAATGCTCCTGTCACCACTGGGACCACTTTGGACTTTACCTTCCACATGTGTTCTAGTTTCAGTCCCGGATACTTCTCGACCTTCTCGTGCTCCTTCTAGTGGTAGTTGCTACCGCCTTTGGAACATCAGGTCCTGAGTTCGAATCCCTCTCAGTGCAGGCTGCCAGTAAGGGTCTCCAGCCTTAAACCCCAAAAGCTACGCAACCCTACCTGAGAATATGACTGAGAGAAATATCGCTCAAAAAGCCAGACTGGCTCTGACATCTCCTGAGTAACCAGGTCCGTGTCAGATGTTCAGGGACTAGGACCAGGACATGCTGATGACAAAGGGGCTACTGGGACAAGACAAGAACTGAGAATACACTCCTGTGCAAAAGTCTTGGCACATGTAAAGAAATGCTATAAACTAAGAATGGCTTAAAAATAATGAAATTAAATGTTTCAACATTTAAAAATACTATAAACAGTAATCAGTGAGCCATAATAAATGAAACAGAGTCAGTATTTGGTGTGAGACGACCCTTTGCTTTAAAAAAAAATCTCCGCCTCAGGTCCAGTGAGGTCAGTTTTATGTGAAAATGATCTGTAGATTTTCCTGAGCATCTTACAGAACCAGCCACAGTTCTTCTGGACACTTTGACTGTCACACTCACTTCTTCATTTTACACCAAAACCCAGCAGCCTTCATTATGCTTTCTTTTTTCATCTGAAAAGTGCGCTCTGATGGAATACGCTGCTCAGATACAAACTTTTGTTTTCTGTAACATTTAATTTTGTGCTGAAAAAAAAAGAATGTTTGGACTCTAAAATGTTTTTGTACTGACTCAATAATGTAGAAGTCCATCCATCCATCCATCCATCCATCCATCCATCCATCTATTATCTGTAGCCGCTTATCCTCTACAGGGTCGCAGGCGAGCTGGAGTCTGTCCCAGCTGACTGTGGGCGAGAGGCGGGGTACACTCTGGACAAGTCACCAGGTTATTAATGTAGAAGTCATAAAATAGAAATCTCTCACAAAGTTTGGATGAAAAGAAAAATAATAGGGTGCCAATACTTTTGCACAGTACTGTGTATAAAGTGTGTGTGTGTGTGTGTGTGTGTGTGTGTGTATGGATAAATAGATGGAATAATATTGTGCTGTATTAATTTTTACATTTACAATTTGAAAATCTTCATTCATGTGGTTTTTTTTTATTGAAATTGTAAATGTTCAATAAAAACAAAATCCTGTACTGTAGATTTTATCATTTGAGCTGACCTAACAGTGTAACACAACAACAATAATAATAATAATAATAATAATAATAATAATGTGCAGAATTTCTGTAACACTACATCCAGGAACAAGTTCAGTAAATTATCTCGGGTTTAGTTGTAATTTCAGCCAATCAGGAAATGATGGTGTTCGTCAACGGTGAATCGCGACTCTGATGTCGACTTGAGAAGAGATAAAAGATTTAGATTTTTTTCTTTTGCAGAACTGATTATTTGTCAGTTAAATTTCTAATTTAAGTTCAGAATGTGATTTACACTTTTTTACAAATTTGCACCAAAAATGTAGAGTTGAAATTTTTTTAGGACTCCAAATGGAGAGTGCTTTCATTGCTCAATCTTTTGCTTTATTTATTTATTTGTTTTGTTTGTTTGATTGTTTTGTTTATTTCTGTTTTTACTGCTTTAGCTGTAATTCGGCTCAGTGAAAGATTTTGTTTATAAATTGTTTGCTTTTTACGGCTTTTTTTTTGCTCTTTTTGCTCTAACCTTCTGACCCACTTCCATTTCCTCCCTGCTGGATTCATGGTGCTGTGTGTGTGTGTGTGTGTGTGTGTGTGTGTGTGGTTAAGCAAAGTATTTGGATAAGAATGCGACAGGAAAAAAATGAAGAAACCACAGTTTAAAAACAGTGAAGTTGCGAGAAGGATTGTGCAGCTGCATTTGGTCAAAGCCCTGTGTGTGTGTGTGTGTGTGTGTGTGTGTGTGTGTGTGTGTGTGTGTGTGTGTGATTGCACACTGGCAGACCCCCACATAAAGACCCCCTTCATGGCTGTGCAGCAGTGAAAAGCTCTAAGTTGAGTTTGAGGGAAACACAAATAAACACGACGCCTCGCCGTCCTGCTCACAGAAACACACACCACCCGCGTGGGGAGAAAATAAAACACACACTCGTCCAAATAACTTCAACAAATTCCTTTTCATCTCTAATCCTGCTCTTTTCTCACATAAAACTTGTTTGAGGTTTTTTTGAACGTAGCTCTCTCCCTTTTAATCAGGAGCTACTTTTAATTTATTGTCTTTTAGGGGTTTTTTTGTTTACTTTAAATCTCTTGAATAAAGTGGATTAAGCTGATATTTATTTTATCAAAATGGTAAATTAGTGAAAAGTAAACATAGTTTAATAATTTTATATTTTCATTTTGTTCATTTTGTAATAAAATGATATTCGATGCATTTGCCTGCGTTTGAAATTTTACTTGCTGTCATTTTTTCTTTTTTCTTAAAAATTATTTCCTTTTTTTCTGTGCGCAAATAAAACTTTGGTAAATTACAAATTACAGTTTACTTCTTCTGTGAGTTCGCTTCTTTACTCAGATTCTGCAGTTATTACTTTCAAGAACACTTTATTTTGGAGTATAAATATCATAACTTTATTTATTTATTTATTTATTTGTGTGTTTGTAGGGGATGGGGGAATTTCAAACTTAAAATTAGTAGAAAGTCCAGAAATGGGTTTAATAATGTTTGTTTGTTTTCACAGATAAATTTGCTGATATTGAAGATATTTTGCTGCTTGTCATTTTGTTACTTTCATTTTTATTTTCAGTTCATTCACGATTAACACAGAGTTTGAGTTTTAGATGAAATGTTAAACTCGGAGATTATCTCTGAAATTAAAAGCACAGTTTTTTAAAATATAAATTCATATCTATCTTTCTCCTGGGAAGGGCCTTTTTCAACTTTTTATAAAATCACTGGAAGCAAATTTTATACGAATATATTGTAATATGATCAGTTTCAGCTTCGAGTGAATTTATTTATTGTTTATAATAATATTTAAACTAATACTTAACTGTAAGATTATCTTAAGAATGAAGAGTAAAATATATTTTTTTTCTACTGTGTGTTAGTGTGTTTATAACCTCACAATCAACTCTGAAGTTTGAATTTACATTTCAGTATTTTTATTTTTATTTCTCACAGGAGGCTAATTTTATGCAAATAAAACAAACTGATGACACTTTGATCTCATGTTGTAATGTATAAATAATTGATTTTCACAGGTTTTAGCTGTACAGCAGTTTTAACGGTATCGTGCTTGTTAAATATCGTGATATTTGAATGAAATGATGATCAGGACGGCTGCTGTAAATGTGGGAATTTCTTCCAAAACAGCATTGAAGTTGGAAAATTCCAGGTGGTCTGTGTGCGGAATTGTGTATCGGAGCCGAGGCGAGGCGTTTTAACCGTGGTGAAGGAGCGTGTTGGTGGTGGTGGTGCTGATCCACTTTACTTTATGGTATATTACATTGTACAGATGGAGACAAACGTCTGGTTTCGGGATTGCTGGGAAGTGAGTGGTTAAGGTGGGGGGTGAGGGGGGAGAGAATGTGGCTTGGAACACATCCTCATTTGACTCCAAATAGAGCGCCAGTAAAAAGAGGGTGCGCTTTTTTCCCTTTTTTTTCCTCTCCCAGAACAAGCCGTCCTTTGATGGCGTGGAGGCTTGTTGCATCACTGGCGTTGGTTTGGGAACACGGCAAGACGGGAACATTGACCTGGATATCTGAGGGCAGACGAATCCAACTCCAGCACTGAATAACCACAACTGCTGAGGAAACACACTGGAATGAATGCAGTTTGAAAGAAAGCCGGATTGGTGGAAAAATTTGGGAGAAAAAACAACCAAGAGACAGACGTGGGGCTTTTATAGTAAAGAAAAAAAAACAGGTCAAAGAAATTTTCCATAAACTCTGAAAGCCGTGTTTGAAAGTGTTTTAGCGTGATTACTGTCGAGTCGTTTTACAGGCCGAGAGACGTTCTCTTATCGCTCACACACACACACACACGCACACACACACACGCACACACACACACGCACAGCTTTACACAAATCGTTTTATAGTTTCGGTGAAATTGAAGGTTTTCCTCTGTTTCTACCTGTTGCACTGACGTTACCATGGCAACAAGTATCAAAGCTGTTTATTTTTCTTTCCGTATTAAAGCTCATCCTGCTCTGGGTTTAAATCAAATGGCTGTAAGCAGCAGCCTCATTTAGAAGTCTAAGAATATCTCATTATAATATTTATTACATATTTATTCAGTTTTTTATTCCATTAAGTTTTGTGGGATTTTTTTTTTTTTTGAACAAAATTGATCCAATGTCTCTTGGATTTTGTTAGAATTCAGTAAATTAAATGCAAATCCACGGCTCTAAATGATGCCCTCACTCTGTGATCTCTGAGCTTCGAGACACGCCCACGCACAGCTACCTTCTTTCATTTCCGTATCCAGACCCAATAACGTTTCCATTTCCACATCTAAACCTGAAAGACACGCCCATGCTGACATTCATGGCCTTCGAGACACACCCACTCAGAACCCCTTTCATTTACATATTTCAGATCTGGACTCAGTGATGTCTCTCTTTTCCATAAATGTCTCCTTTAACATCATTTGGACCTTTTTTTTTCCAGACACACCCACTGAGAGACTTTCATTTCACTATATAAACTCAGTGATGTTTCCACATTTACTTGCATATAGTCCTTGCAGACACGCCCACTAAGAGTATCTGCCTCATTACCATATATGGACTCATTGACACATCCCCATTTCCTTCTATGCTCATTATACACACACCTAAGAACCGCCTGTCTCATTACCATATACGGACTTTATCAGCACCTCCCTCACTTCTGTATAGTCTTTATAGACACACCTATCAAGAGCCCCTCTCACGACTCAATGACATGTCCATATGGACCTTAAATGCATTCACATTCAAAGGCCCTGAAGACACACCCACTCATAATCCCTTTCCCATTTCCATATATCAACCAAATAACGTCCACATTTCCATGTATGGATCCGATGGCATGGTCATGTTTCCAATTATGGACCTTAACGACCCACCCACATTCCTCTTTGATTTACATATTCGGACTCACATTTCCATTTATATCCTTCAAGACACGCCCACTGAGTGTCCTTCATTTCTATATTTGGACTCAATGGCATGTCCACATTTCCATATGCAGTATATGGACCTTAAAGAAACACCCGCGTACCCGTTTTTGGTGTCCAAGACGCTGTGACCCGGAGCCCATGTGTGGCTGTAGCTTCACTGTCGTTGAGCTAA
This sequence comes from Neoarius graeffei, assembly GCF_027579695.1. NCBI lineage: Eukaryota > Metazoa > Chordata > Actinopteri > Siluriformes > Ariidae > Neoarius > Neoarius graeffei. Next base: position 1,518,200 of record NC_083594.1, on the reverse strand, counting down.
TTTACTACGTAGCGTGTCGTTTAGCTCCATTTACACAGCAGGAGCTTTGAGGAAACTGTGTATTAATTTATATCTTATTAAACTATGTGATGCAGCGTGTCCAGTCCTGCTGTTTTATTCCCTATTTACTGCCTCTCCTCCTGATATGAAGTTATAAATGGGCAAAAACAAACCTGCAGCAGCACGTGGTTCATGTTAATCTCAATAAAACCTGGTTTAAGCTCCTTAAAGCCAGTTAAATCCTCCGTGTTCATAAATAAGACTCTAAAATCCCCCGGATTTCACTGTTAAGTGCAAAGGTTGTTCAGAGAATCAGATTCTCAAAAGTGGAGCAGGTTTTGTGTTGAAATCAGAAATTAGGACAGATAATAATAATAATAATAATAATAACAGTCACGTTTAAATGTTCTCTTCTGTGTGTATTGAGTAAACTGTGCTGTTTATGTGGTTAACTTGTTTGTTGTCTGTGTTTGTTTGCTCACCAGCTTCATACTTTCCTGTTCTTTTTTCATTTCCAGCCCCAAAGACGTGCAGCCCGAAGCAGTTTGTGTGTCAGGATCAGGTGACGTGTATCTCTAAAGGATGGAGGTGTGATGGAGAGAAGGACTGTCCTGATGGATCTGACGAAGCTCCAGAAGTGTGTAAGTGTGAAAGAGCCACACGTTTCAGCGTTTCTTACAGACTAAACCTGCTGTGGTTCTTACTGTATGGACTGTGTGTGTGTGTGTGTGTGTGTGTTCAGTTGTTACTCACTAACATGCACTGATGTAGCTGTTTTTTTGGTAGCTAGCTAACAGGAAACTCCACAGTTAGTGTATGAGGTTAGTGTTGTACAGAAATCACCACATTGCTCAGTCCTGACCGAGGACTCGAACCCTGAGCTCCAGCTGTGCGTTCCGGGTCACAGAGCTTTAACATTTTCACTGTTTCACAACCTACACACTGCTCTCAGTGCATTCTGGGTAATGTACACACACACACACACACACACACACACACACACTTGACTGCTCTCTCTCTCTCTCTCTCTCTCTCTCTGTAAGCGCTCCTCTTTCGCTACTTTTAAATCTGGATTAAAGGCTTTTCCTGTCACTGGCCACGCCTCTTCCTCCTTCATCTGCTGTCCCCTCCTTCCTCCCTCCCCCCATCTAAAGTGGCCTTGGGATTGTGAAAGGCGCGATGTAAACAAAACTTATTGTTATTTTTATTCTTATTATTATTTGTCATAATAAACTTTTCTCCTGAGTTAAGGCAGGGCTAGTCTGATTCCTGATGGTCTGATTGCTGTTACGTCTGATTTAATATTAAAAATATCAAATGAAACACTATAACTAATGATTGAAAGGATGTTTGGGATCTTTATCTCTGGGATCTGCGCTGAATTCTGTGTGCAGATGTTCGCTGTTCTCTTTCAGGATTTATGAATGCTTATTTCACTCTGCATCTGGACCTGAACAATTTGTCGTGTTATTTAGTCTGAACAGCTCGAGCACTTTAACTTCTTACAACTCGGATAAATAATGGCGCTGCTAATATACGACTCTGCTGCTGTGAGGTTTGGGAAAATTATGTAAAATCAGGAATAAATCACAAAAACACCTTGTACTTTTTATCTGTTAATATTTACGTTTAACAGTGTGGAATGTCGGCGAAACAAGTGATCGATCTCTCACTTCAGTGTTTCTGTATCACTGTTTATTGTTGGCAAATTGCTGCGATATATAACGGGATTAAAATAAAAAAATATATAAATATATATATTTAACAGTTATTCCACGAAATGGAGTCGTACGTGAGCTGATAGCTGACGAGGCGCGTAGCTCTGAGTTCTCTATAATCCATGTACGATGAGATTGAGTGGAATAACTGTTTTATTCTCTCCACATTCACTGGATTTTGAGAAACAGAGCATTTTTATTTTTATTTTTTGCAAATTCAATAAATAAAAACTTTACAGAAAACATCCGACAAAATCATTTCTGCTTAGAATGTAAACAAACCGGCGAAATGACAGGAGCAATTTGTAAAAAATGCAAAAATAATTCTTGAAAAATAAAATATATATGTCCTTACCATCAAATACTTTTTATTCCATATTTTGTTGCCTGCTTTGTATTTTTTGGGGTTTTGTTTTCAAGTAGAATTTTTATTTTGTCCTCGGTTGGTTCAGCAACACGCGCCGCCATTTTGTTTTTCTCTACTCACCGTATATGAGCTGATATCCTAGTAGGAGAGTAGCCAATCAGAGCATGCGATTGCTCATATCCAGGGAATGTGGAGAGAATAATTCTACATATTTACTGTATATAATAATTGTTCTGATTCTAAATAATTTTACTGATTTTGTATTATAACTTAAGTATACTATTATATAATATAATTGTCCACTATAACCACATGTTTAAAAAAAAAAAAATATATATATATATATATATATATATATATATATATATATATATATTTGTGAAACATGAGATCAGTGTGATGTCACGTGGCAGCAGGGAAATAAGTGACGAGCTGAGAAAAGCTGAGAAATATTGACTATAATTTAAAAAAGAAAACTGTAAAATAATTACAGTAAGGAAATAGAAGCCAAACTCCATTAATTTCTTTATTTCACTCAACATCTTAATTTTTATAAGAATAAATTCCATCTCTTTCAGCCAGCGATGCTCTAACGGTATGAAATTGTGACTCTGACAGGACAGCAGCTCTGATACGCTTCATTCCCCTTATTAATGACACCATTAATTTCCTCATGCGTTTTTATTATAGCTGAAGGTGAAGGAAAAGTAACGCAGTGCTGCAGTTCATCACCACCTCGGCTCTGTTCTCTCCGTCACTGCTCCTCCACGCCTCCCGTTTCATACGACGTAAATATCTGCGTGTCATTACTCAGTGTTGGGTGGAATAATGTGGTGTTTAGCCGTGTGTGTGTGTGTGTGTGTGTGTGTGTGTGTGTGTGTGTGTGTGTGTGTGTGTGTGTGTAAAATTAATAACAGTAAAGACGAATGCTGGTTTTATCCTGGCAGAGCTTGTTATTTTAAAATATTTATTTTGCTCATCTATAAATCAGGATGCAGGTTTGTCGAACAGGAACCAGAACCAGAACCAGTTCATTGACCATTTATATTTCATCTTGTGTGTGTGTGTGTTATGACTGTGTGTAACCTGTTATTTTTCTCTTTAATTTCATATGACGGTCTGTTTTCTTTATCATGCAGTAAATAAAGTGCCTTCTTTTGTGTTCAGTAGCAATGTGACTGAAATAATAATAATAATAATAATACCTTAACAGCAATTCATACCTCCTAAAGTCATGACATTATGTTTCAAAGAAGACAACTGTAGTTCAGAACACAAACACACACACACACACACACACACACACACACACGGACCTGGAACTCCAGACGATGAAATCATGCATTATTTCACTGCGCTGTTATTCGTCCACAAAAAAAAAACATCTGACCTCAGTCCTGGCTGTTATCCAGGGATTGACTTCATCAGAAAAATTGAGAGAATTTTTGAGAATTGAAGACGGACCTCTTCTTTTCACCCCAGCGAGTTTTCTGCGTTCCACCATGACATTACGAAGATCAGATGCCTAAAAAGCCCATCCTTCAGTCATGCAGATTTACACCAGAAACATCAGGGAGGTCACGTGTTGCCTTTCTCTCACAAACAGACTACAGGAACCTCGGACCAGCCGGAGTTGAGCTTTATTGGACTTTAAAACAGCCCTCCATGAACCTGCATCATGAGATAAGGAGAGGTTTCATCCCAAGGCCTTGATGTTGCTCAGCCCTGTTTCCTGAATGTACACTTCGGCCCCGTGGTGTGGCCCCACATCTCAACTGTATGGTATGGTCCTATAGCATGGCCCTGTGATTTTAGTCATATAGCTCGACCGTTTAGTTCAGAGTGATGGTTCAACCCAATATTACGTCTCTAATGTTGATCCGTGTCCTTTACTCTGTGGGTCAAGCAGGTGGTGAGGTTCTGTGGTTTGTCCCAGTCAATTGATCATGTGATTCGGCCCCATCAGTTCACCCTAGAGTTTGGCTCTGTGATTTGGCTTGATAGTACGGCCCAGTGGATCAACACGATGTTTTGTTTCTGTGGTTTGACCCCACAGTTTCAGCACTGCTGCTCACTCTGCCATTGGACCCTGTGGTTTGTCTCTCTGGTGGAACCTTACAGCGGAGCTCCATGCTTCAGTGAATATGGTAAAGCATCGACCTGATTATTGATGGCTTTGGCAACCAGATGTACAAATGATGCCCGTGTACCACCACAGGAACCCAATCATAAGTGCAAGACAACATATCTCATAAACACCTGACCACCGGACTACGAAATCTGTATCTTTATTTCCAGAAGATACAACCCCGATTCCAAAAAAGTTGGGACAAAGTACAAATTGTAAATAAAAATGGAATGCAATAATTTACAAATCTCAAAAACTGATATTGTATTCACAATAGAACATAGACAACATATCAAATGTCGAAAGTGAGACATTTTGAAATTTCATGCCAAATATTGGCTCATTTGAAATTTCATGACAGCAACACATCTCAAAAAAGTTGGGACAGGGGCAATAAGAGGCTGGAAAAGTTAAAGGTACAAAAAAGGAATAGCCGGAGGACCAAATTGCAACTCATTAGGTCAAATTGGCAATAGGTCATTAACATGACTGGGTATAAAAAGAGCATCTTGGAGTGGCAGCGGCTCTCAGAAGTAAAGATGGGAAGAGGATCACCAATCCCCCTAATTCTGCGCCGACAAATAGTGGAGCAATATCAGAAAGGAGTTCGACAGTGTAAAATTGCAAAGAGTTTGAACATATCATCATCTGCAGTGCATAATATCATCAAAAGATTCAGAGAATCTGGAAGAATCTCTGTGCGTAAGGGTCAAGGCCGGAAAACCATACTGGGTGCCCGTGATCTTCGGGCCCTTAGACGGCACTGCATCACATACAGGCATGCTTCTGTATTGGAAATCACAAAATGGGCTCAGGAATATTTCCAGAGAACATTATCTGTGAAAACAATTCACCGTGCCATCCGCCGTTGCCAGCTAAAACTCTATAGTTCAAAGAAGAAGCCGTATCTAAACACGATCCGGAAGCGCAGACGTCTTCTCTGGGCCAAGGCTCATTTAAAATGGACTGTGGCAAAGTGGAAAACTGTTCTGTGGTCAGACGAATCAAAATTTGAAGTTCTTTATGGAAATCAGGGACGCCGTGTCATTCGGACTAAAGAGGAGAAGGACGACCCGAGTTGTTATCGGCGCTCAGTTCAGAAGCCTGCATCTCTGATGGTATGGGGTTGCATTAGTGCGTGTGGCATGGGCAGCTTACACATCTGGAAAGACACCATCAATGCTGAAAGGTATATCCAGGTTCTAGGGCAACATATGCTCCCATCCAGACGACGTCTCTTTCAGAGAAGACCTTGCATTTTCAAACATGACAATGCCAAACCACATACTGCATCAATTACAGCATCATGGCTGCGTAGAAGAAGGGTCCGGGTACTGAACTGGCCAGCCTGCAGTCCAGATCTTTCACCCATAGAAAACATTTGGCGCATCATAAAACAGAAGATACGACAAAAAAAGACCTAAGACAGTTGAGCAATTAGAATCCTACATTAGACAAGAATGGGTTAACATTCCTATCCCTAAACTTGAGCAACTTGTCTCCTCAGTCCCCAGACGTTTACAGACTGTTGTAAAGAGAAAAGGGGATGTCTCACAGTGGTAAACATGGCCTTGTCCCAACTTTTTTGAGATGTGTTGTTGTCATGAAATTTAAAATCACCTAATTTTTCTCTTTAAATGATACATTTTCTCAGTTTAAACATTTGATATGTCATCTATGTTCTATTCTGAATAAAATATGGAATTTTGAAACTTCCACATCATTGCATTCTGTTTTTATTTACAATTTGTACTTTGTCCCAACTTTTTTGGAATCGGGGTTGTAGATGGGTTTTTATCCAGCGCTAATTTTTAATTTGCTTTTTAAATAATATCATGGGATTATTTACTAACACTGGAACAGCCTTCAGCATTAAGAATGACAGCAGAGTCTCTGACGGGTGGAGATGAGTTTTATTCCTCTTGAACATGAGTATAGCATCAAAGTGGCCATGTTGTCAGGGTGCCAGACAGTCAACTATCCAAACAGTTGTTGTATGGAGAGCTGTGCCAAGGCAAGTGCTCATCTGGGGAGCAGAAGAAATGCTTCAAGGACAATCTCAAAGTGTCCCTCAAAACCTGAAAAATCTATCTCAACTCCTGGGAGTTGTTTGCTCAGGATCATCCAGCATGGTGAGTGAAGCTCACAAGTGGCACACATGCAGCAGGGGTGAAGCGCATCGCCGAGGCCCAGAAGAAACGAGCTGCGCTGAAGGCTCGAACTATCGGCACCCCCAATACAGCACCTACCGACGCGTGCCTGTCATGTGGGCGTACCTTCAAAGCCCAGATTGGCCTCATCAGTCACCTTTGGATCCACAACCACCACCCACCAAACTGAAGTCATGGTCATCTTTGACCCCGAAGGACAAACAGCATAGTATCGAACACCAGACACCAAATACCGAGCACCGTGAAAACTAAAGAAAAGAGAACAAAAAGAATTAACATAACATGGTTGTTTTGCAGAATAATGTTTCCAGACTCTGCTCTAAACGTTACACACCTTGGTCCGCTCAACCGAGGACCAACCAAACCTCTACAAGTTCACCAAACGTGCCCATCAGTCTCTTGTACTAAACCGCAGTTCAACCAGTGCACTGAACACAAACGCACAGTAAACAGCACACACACTTTACACTGTGCGTGAATGACATATTATAGCACACTGCGCTAAACCTCTGACGAAGGCTCACGGGGAATATAAACAGCAGCGAGCGTCTGGAGCAGAACAAATACAGCTTCCTGGGCTTATGGCTCCACCCACAACATGAAAAATTAATGAGTGACAGCTCTGACACTTACACACACATTTTACACTCATCAGGAGCTCCACTTTTAGGCAGTGACTACATTTTATATATCAGTCCAACCCTGTGGTTCTGTCATGTTGACCCTCTGAGTCAAACTTGTGTTTTGTCCTGATGGTTCAGTCCTGGGGTTGAATCTTATGGTTTGACCCAATGTTTTGGTCCCAGCACTTGTTTTATCACTCACCTGTTGCTCGAACCTCCTGTTTAACCCTGTTTTTTGATGGTTCTGTGGTTCAACCTCATGATTGGGTCCTGTGGTTTGGCCCTGAGGCTCGATGTGGTTTGACCCTATGGTTCACTCCAAGTAAAGATCACTCAGGTTCAGTGAGAAGAGGATCAGCTGATCTCTTTCAGGACGTTCTGGACTGAGTCCATATCTGAGTGCAGTGCTGTGTTTCACACCTGCAGGTCCACGCATCAGGGTTCAGATTTATTGGACTAAATGTTGCATGTGAACGTGGCGTTTTTCAGAAAATCAACTGACGTGATTTAGTCTGATTGGTTCAGTGATGATGATAAAGTTTGTCTGCGGCTCATGGACAGGATTTATGGCCTTGATGTTGGTTATGAAGTGGTCAGTCAGACCTTGGACATTCCTGGAAATATTTTAGTTGTTTGTCTGATGCCCTTAAAGTTTTAAAGCTTTTTCCTCCGACATCATTTACCTGAATAAAGGCCTGAGAAATGTCTGATTCACTGAACTTGAACTTGGCACTGAAGGTTTACAGGAAGGACATGATGATAAAAAAAAACCATATTAAAGCAGCAAGTCTTTATAATGTTGCTATTTAAAGGATGAACCAGAAGAGCCATGAGCTTAGATTTAATTTGCTCCATAAATCCTTGCCTCGAACACAAAAAGCCAAGCTTCATTGTGTTGCGTTCGGATAAAACGGATGTTTGTGCTTTATGGTTTAAGAATGTAATGAATGTTTGTGCTTTTCTCTGGTTTATCCCATTCTTCTTCATGTCCTCGACCCTGCACTTTTTCTTTCTTTCTTTCTAAACAACTGCTGACCCTGGATGGAAGATAAAAAGGTGAACACTGAGTCATTCCTCATGAAGGAGGGGATTTGAGGAAAAGAAAAGAAAAGCCTGAACAGAAGGCAACATCTGGATCCTGGAAGTCATTAAGAGCCAGTCAGAAGGAATGAACATAAAATGCTGCTTCTTTCACAATCTGCCTTTTTCATCCTCAAAAATTAATTGAAAACAGTCTGGAAGGTCAAACGCACTCTTATACAGTGAGAGAATGGAAAAAAAAATAATTAGTGAGTCGATGGTGAAAGAATCAACTTCCAGTCAATTTTGGACGTGAAAACTCCTGAACTGCTGGAGTTTCTGTAGTGAGCAGACGAATCTGATTCAAATTATCACTTAATGAGACTCAAAAGCACAAATTAGCAGCTTCATTGAGCATCCGGATCCTCGCTGTTGTTGACCTTCTGCTTTTCTCATTCGACAGCTGGATGGAGTCTGGAACGTTACACGCTCTCACAGATCGGATAAACAAGAGCTTGGAACTTCTCTGGAAATTTACTGCACAAAAACAACAGAAAGGGAAGGAAAGAAATCATTCACCCTGTCATCAGGTGATCACGAGTTTGAATCTTGAAAAAAAAGTCCAAGAGAGCAAGATTGCTTGTAGGGGGCGGGGTTAACTCTTTCACCTGTCAGTCAGAGGGACACTGACCAATCAGAGCGCAGGTGAAATTGCATCATCTCATGATGACTCCAAAGTATTACTGAGTAACAATAGGATCACCTGCGGTTTTGGAGGAGGACAGGCCGCTGAGGGAGGGGGAAAAGGGGGCGTGGCCAGGCACACATACCGTGCATCATGTACACGTTATGTCATTACAGCAGAAGAAATACCAGAAACTGGAAGTTGAAGGTCTTTTTAAACGAGGTTAGCAATGCTTGAAAAATACAGTGCCTTGCAAAAGTATTCACCCCCCTTGGTGTTTGTCCTGTTTTGTCGCATTACAAGCTGGAATTAAAATGGATTTTTGGATGGTGAGCACCATTTGATTTACACAACATGCCGACCACTTTAAAGGTGCTCATTGTTGTTTTTTTGTGACACAAACAATAATTAAGATGAAAAAACAGAAATCTGGAGTATGCATAAGTATTCACCCCCTTTCGTATGAAACCCCTAAGTAAGAGCTGGTCCAACCAATTCACTTCATAAGTCACAATTAGTTGATTAAGATCCACCTGTGTGCAATCAAAGTGTCACATGATCTGTCACATGATGTCTGTATAAATCACCCTGTTCTGGAAGGACCCTGACTCTGCAACACTACTAAGCAAACAACGTGAAAGCCAAGGAGCCTCCAAACAGGTCAGAGACAAAGTTGTGGAGAAGTATAGATCAGGGTTGGGTTATAAAAAATATCCCAAACTTTGAATATCCCACAGAGCTCCATTAAATCCATTATAGCAAAATGGAAAGAATATGGCACCACTACAAACCTGACAAGAGAAGGCCCCGCCCACCAAAACTCACAGACCGGGCAAGGAGGACATTAATCAGAGATGCAACAAAGACACCAAAGATGACACTGAAGGAGCTGCAAAGATCCACAGTGGAGATGGGAGTATCTGTTCATAGGACCACTTTAAGCCGTACATTCTGCAGAGTGGGCGGGGCTTTATGGAAGAGTGGCCAGAAAAAAGTCACTGCTTAAAAAATCACGTTTGGAGTTTGCCCAACAGCATGTGGCAGACTCCCCAAACACATGGAAGAAGATTCTCTGGTCAAATGAGACTAAAATTGATCTTTTTGGCCATCGTGGGAAACACCATGTGTGTCGCAAACCCAACACCCTGAGAACACCATTCCTACAGTGAAGCATGGTGGTGGCAGCATCATGCTGTGGGGATGTTTTTGATCTGCAGGGACAGGAAAGCTGGTCAGGACTGAAGGAAAGATGGATGGCACTAAATACAGGGCAATTCTGGAGGAAAACCTGTTTGAGTCGACCAGAGGTTTGAGACTGGGACGAAGGTTCACATCCCAGCAGGGCAATGACCCTAAACATACTGCTAAAGCTACACTGGAGTGGTTTAAAGGGAAACATTTAAATGTCTTGGAATGGCCTAATCAAAGCCCAGACCTCAATCCAATTGAGAATCTGTGACATAACTTGAAGATTGCTGTAGACCAACACAATCCATTTAACTTGAAGTTGGAGCAGTTTTGCCTTGAGGAATGGGCAAAAATCCCAGTGGCTAGATGTGCTAAGCTAATAGAGACATATACCAAGAGACTTGCAGCTGGAATTGGAGCAAAAGGTGGCTCTGCAAAGTATTGACTGGGGGGGATACTTATGCACACTCAAGTCAAGTTTATTTGTATAGCACTTTTAACAATAAACATTGTCACTAGCAGCTTTACAGAATTTGAACGACTTAAAACATGAGCTAATTTTATCCCTAATCTATCCCCAATGATGAAGCTTGTGGCGACGGTGGCAAGGAAAAACTCCCTCAGACGACATGAGGAAGAAACCTCGAGAGGAACCAGACTCAAAAGGGAACCCATCCTCATTTGGGCAACAACAGACAGCATGACTATAACATTAACAGTTTTAACATGAAGTCAGTTTCGTTGATGTTATAAACTCTTCATTGATGGAAACTTGAGTGCAAAACTGTTCATGACAACTGCAGTCCTAAAGTTAGCAAGTCAACTGTAGTCCTCAGCCATAAAAGCATTACTGTAAGAGTCCAGCGCGTCCTCCAGGTGCGACCCCCAACTGCCCCCATGGGGCCGTCCTCCACAGGAGCGATGCGATGAGACTCCAACCAGACACAGGGCACCAGGATGGATCAGGCAGGTCTGAGGAGCAGAAGAGGTTCAGCACCTCGATCCCAGGACCAACATGTAACTCAAGGACAGATTTCGGGGAAGGGGGGAGGGAGAGAGAGGGAGAGAAAACACAGGTTGTTAGGTATGCCCAATGTCACCTGAATAAGTAGGAACAGTATACATATTGCACCGAGTACAAGCAGGGACTCCGGCAAAACTAACTATGACAGCATAACTAAAAGGGGAGAGCCAGAAGGTAACACAGGCATGAGGGGCCCCGGGACATAAAGCAGCAGCCACTACACCGTCAACAAACTCGAGTGAGCAAGCGAGTGGGGACTGACAGATTTCTGTTTTTTCATCTTAATTATTGTTTGTGTGACAATAAAACAACAATGTGCACCTTTAAAGTGGTCGGCATGTTGTGTAAATCAAATGGTGCTAACCCTCCAAAAATCCATTTTAATTCCAGCTTGTAATGTGACAAAACAGGACAAACACCAACGTGGGTGAATACTTTTGCAAGACACTGGATACAGGATACAAAACAGGCTGAAAGGAAAAACATATTTGTCACAGTCCGGTCCAGTCAATCCATGCCTTAGATTGTGGGACTTCCATGCTGGCTCCAGACTGGATCCAGGACAGGAATTCAGTCCTGCCTTGCTGAAGGCCATTTCCTGAAGCGGCACTCCCACAACTGCTACCACTCCCCTCCCATCAGCCAGGGCTTTTTAAGAACTGTTTGGAGCTACTCCATTTGCCAGACTGTCTCTTGTAGACTTTCCTCACCTCGCTACAGCTCATTGGTATTGTGTCTTCTTGATTCCCCCTGCCTGAATTTCTCCTTGTTTTTTGTCAAGTTTTTTTGTCCATTTTTTGTCCCTGTTTTTTGCCTGCCTGTTCTTTTGAATTGTGATTTTTTTGCTACCTCTGCCTGGATTTCCCTTGTCCCTGTGTTCATCAGTTTTTGTGAAGGTTTTTTGTCCCTGATCGTGTCTACCTGCTCCTCTGTGTTTTTGACCTCCTGGCCTGTTTTTTGAATACTGATTTTTGCCTGAGCCCTACTGTACTTTTGCCTTTCTGCCATCTACTTCATTAAAGAAGTTTTCTCTTTACACTGCCTGTTTTCTGAGTCTGCTCTTGGGTCCTCACTTCACCTCAGCTTGCCAGTCCTGACAGCACAGTCTGGCCAACATGGACCCAGCAGATTTCACCCAGCTAAGAGCAGCGGTGCAGAAACAGGGAGCTCTCCTTGGTCCCCACCAACAGGACATCCAATGGGTGAATCAAAACCTTGTTGCCATCTCTGACACTCCCAATCTTCTTGCCACTCAGCTACAACAGCTTCAAGTAACGTCTGCTCCTACACAACCCCCTCCACCTACCGCTCCTCCAGCTCCTGCTCCAGTCCTCTTCAGAGAGCTGAGACTTCCCACCCCACAGCCATATGACGGAGAACCAGGTACCTGCAGATCATTTTTATCTCAATGCTCACTAACCCTTGAGCTTCAACCACTGGCCTTCCCTACAGAGCATTTCCGAGTGGCCTACACCATCACTCTCCTCACTGGCAAAGCTAGGAACTGGGGAACAGCTATGTGGGATGCCAATGCACCATGCTGCGCCAGCTTCAAGGATTTCACAGAGGAGATGAAGCGAACCTTTGATCGCTCTCTGTCTGGCAGAGAGGCAGCAAGAGAAATCATGGGGCTGCGGCAGGGTGCCCGGTTCGCTTTTGACTATGCGATTGAGTTTTGCACTTGTGGCTGGAATGAGTGCCTTGTTTGATGCATGTTTGAATAGGCTGTCAGACTTTATCAAGGATGAGCTGGTCTCACGAGAACTGCCACCTGATCTCCCCAGTCTCATGGACCTCGCCAGTCGTATTGACTCCCGGATCAGACAGCAGGTGAAAGAGAGAACTCGGACTAGTCTTGCTCCCCCTCAGCCTCCCATTCCTTCCGCTGAGCCAATGCAGGTAGACCGAGTCCACATCTCACCCAAGGAACGACAGCACAGTCGGGATATGAGGGCATGTTTTTATTGCAGACAGCTGGGGCATTTCTGCCAATCTTGCCTTTTAAAAGGAAGAGCCCACCAGTGAGTTTAGGGGCCCTGGTGGGCAATGTCCAGAATCAGCCCCCTACTGATCGACCGCTACTCCCAGTGGTCATTATCCATGACAATCAGCCCCACGACCTCCAGGCACTCACTGATTCAGGGGCTGACCAAAACCTGATCTGCTTGACCACCACCAAGTGCCTGGGGATTCCACTACTGGCTCTGAACCCGTCCCTCACTGTACTGACCCTTAACGGTACTGGTCTGACCACCATCACCCATAGAACAGCCCCGGTCACCTTAAGAATTTCTGGCAACCACTCTGAATCCATCCAGTTTTTTGTCATGAGTAATCCCCATGTGCCCATAGTTCTTGGTCTGCCCTGGCTAACTCTACATAACCCCCATGTCAACCAGACTAACGACACCATTTTAGGATGGAGTCAATTCTGTTTATTGTCATGCCTGAGATCTGCCCTCCCTCACCCCGAGCTGCTCCAGCCCACCATTGGTGAATATCCTGACCTCTCTAACGTGCCTCCTGAGTATAATGACTTAAAACCTGTGTTCAGCAAGTCTCAAGCTGTTTCTCTTCCTCCCCATAGGCCCTATGACTGTGGAATTGACCTTCTCCCTGGGACTGCACCACCTAAGGGGTGACTTTACTCTCTCCTTCTGAAAGGCAAGCCATGGATAAATACATCACTGAGTCCTTAGCAGCTGGAATTATTTGTCCCTCCTCTTCTCCTGCAGGGGCAGGATTCTTTTTTGTGGAGAAGGACAAATCCTTGCGCCCTTGCATTGATGACCGTGGGCTAAATGACATCACCATCAAGAACTGTTACCCCCTACCTCTCATGTCTACGGTGTTTGAGTTACTCCAGGGAGCCCAGATTTTCACCAAGCTAGACCTACGTAATGCTTACCAACTTGTGAGGATCAGGGAAGGGGACGAGTAGAAGATGGCGTTTAACATCCCCACAGGCCACTACGAATATCTCGTGGTTCCGTTCGGTCTGACTAACACTCCTGCGGTTTTCCAGGCCCTCGTTAATGATGTCCTGAGGGACTACCTTAACATTTTTGTTTTTGTTTATCTGGATGATATATTGATTTTTTTTTTCCCTGCTCCCTTGATGAACACCGCATCCACATCAGGCAGATCCTTCAGCGACTCCTGGAAAATAAACTCTTTGTTAAGGCCGAGAAATGCGAGTTCCATAGATGTTCTGTCTCCTTTCTGGGTTTCATTATCTCCCCCGCACAGATTCAGATGGACCCCCTGAAACTCAAGGCAGTTGCTGACTGGCCCACCCTGTCCTCTCGGTGAGAACTCCAGCAGTTTCTTGGATTTGCAAATTTCTACACGCGATTCATCAGGAACTTTAGTACAGTGGCTGGGCCCCTCACGGCTCTAACTTCCACCAAGGTCCCTTTCAGCTGGGAGGAAGGGGCCAAGAAGGCGTTCTCCAAGCTCAAGCGAAGGTTCACGTCAGCACCGATACTCACCATTCCAGATCCGTCCTGGCAGTTTGTGGTTGAGGTTGATGCTTCGGAGTCAGGGGTGGGGGCCGTATTGTCCCAAAGATCGGCTGGTATCAACAAGCTTCATTCTTCTCTTGTCGGCTTTCCCCCTCTGAGAGAAACTACGACGTTGGCAATAGGGAACTGTTGGCTGTTAAACTGGCCTTGGAAGAATGGAGACATTTGGTTGGAGGGGTCAGACCTTCCCTTCATCGTATGGACAGATCACAAGAACCTTGAATACCTCAGGACTGCCAAGTGCCTCAATTCTCGTCAGGCCCAATGGTCTCTTCTCTTGCTTCAAGTTCACACTTTCCTTCCACCCAGGCTCTAAGAATGGTAAGCCGAGATGGTAAGGTAAGCCTTGTCCAGAATGTTTTCTCCCCTCCAGGAGGAATCGACCTCCCCGAGACCATCCTTCCTCCACGGTGCCTGGTGGGGGCCGCTCTGTTAGAGGTGGAAACCCTGGTCCAGAAGGCCCATGAGCAGGACCCAGGGCCCAGTAATGCACCCCCTAACTATCTTTTTGTTCCTGTTTCTGTGTGGGCACAGGTGTTGCAGTGGGGTCATGGTTCCAGAATGGCATGCCACCCAGGAGCAGCCTGGACTCTGGCACTCATCCGATAACGTTTTTGGTGGCCATCCATCAAGAGGGACGTCCAGAGGTTTGTGGCAGCTTATGACATCTGCACCAGGAACAAGACTGGCAACAGACCCCCTGCCAGCCTGTTGAAACCCCTTCCTGTTCCCCACCGGCCCTGGTCACACACAGCCCTGGATTTCATCACAGAACTCCCCAATTCAGGTGGCAATACTTGTATCCTCACTGTTGTCAACCGTTTTTCTAAAGCTGTTCATTTTATCCCTCTGCCCAAGCTTCCCACCACCAAGGAGACCCCCGAATTGCTGATACTCCATATTTTCCATCTACACGGACTCCCCTCGGACATCGTATCAGAGCATGGACCCCAGTTCTCTGCCCAATTCTGGAAGGCTTTCTGTAAACTCATAGGTGCTTCTTGCAGTCTGTCTTCAGGTTTTCACCCTCAGACCAATGGACAGATGGAACGGGCCAACCAGGAGCTGGAAGTGGCTCTCAGGTGCATGGTGGCCAAAGATGCTGCCTCCTGGAGCAAGACTCGGATAAAGTACGCTCACAACTCCTTACCCACCTCTACTACAGGTCTTTCCCCTTTCCAGTGCTCTCTGGGTTACCGGCCACCACTCTTCCCCATCCAAGAAGAAGTTGCCGTGCCCTCTGCCCAGATGTTTGTGCACCGCTGCAGGAGAATGTGGGCATTGACAAGGAAAAAGCTCCTATGTTCTGTTAAGATGTTTAAAGAGCAAGCCGACAAACACCGCTCAGCAGCTCCCATCTATCGGGTGGGGCAGTGGGTAATGCTCTCCACTCGCCACTTGCCCCTCAAGACGGTCTCCCGCAAATTTGTGACTCCATTTGCCAGACTGTCTCTTGTAGACTTTCCTCATGTCGCTACAGCTCATTGGTATTGTGTCTTCTTGATTCCCCCTGCCTGAATTTCTCCTTGTTTGTCAAGTTTTTCTGTCCTTTTTTTTTTGTCCCTGTTTTTGCTGCCTGTTCTTTTGAATTGTGTCTTTTGCTACCTCTGCCTGGATTTCCCTTGTCTCGGTGTTCAGCAGTTTTTGTGAAGACTTTTCTGTCCTGGCTTTTGTCCCTGATTGTGTCTACCTGCTCCCCTGTTTTTTTGAGTACTGATTTTTTTTTTTTGCCTGAGCCCTACTGTACCTTTGCCTTTCTGCCATTTACTTCATTAAAGAAGTTTTCTCTTTACACTGCCTGCTTTCTGAGTCTGCTCTTGGTTCCTCACTTCACCTCAGCTCACCACTCCTGACAATATTATGAGATAAAATAGGATTTAAAGCTGCAGGTGTCACATTTTCCAACAGAGAGTTAAATCATCTGACTTCATCGCACTGCGTGAGCTGGACTCTATCCGCAATTCCTGAGTCTGTCTTCCGTGATCTCAAGTCGACCTTACAGGAAGTATATGCTCATTTACCCGTCTCAGTTTGTTTGACAGCTGAAAGCTTGTTGGTTGGTTCTAAATATTCCAGTTTTTAATTCCTCTCCCACTTGGTGATGGAGGTATTATGTTTTTGAATTTGTTAAGCTGTCTACATTGCTAATAAAAATAAATTTTCCACCAGTATTCCTGTCTACGTGCAGCTGTGTGACTCCGATTGTCTCACTGGTTTGTGTAAAACACGCAGCGCTGACCGTAAACAGGGAAGAGGCCGTGTGTCGCAATCAAACCGTTGTAAAAAAAAACTGCAGCTGAGATGGATATTCCAAATGCACTGTATACACGCCCAAAGAGCGTCCCGAAAACCTGAATATCGGCATATCCCACACGGTTTAATCCGAAAACGCTAAATTCAGAATGAGGTGAAATTTGGAAGATCCAACCGGAATATACTGTTTACACAAACCACATCAAATTCAGAATAATGTCATGATCGGAATATTGGTGGAATATTAATGTACTTGTTTGTTTTTTTAAACTTAATTAAACGTATCCTGTGATTATTATTGTGTGTGTGTGCGTGTGTGTGTGTGTGTGTCCGTTGATTCAGGTGTCCTTGTTTATTGATCTATGTGCTGGAATGTCGCTGTGGTAAATCGGACCTCGTTAGTGCTGAACTCGGCCTGTGTGCTGCTGCAGCTGGTGAAAGTTGTGGGTTTTTTTTTTCTTCTTGAACACAACAGGAAGCTTTGTGTTTGGATGCTGAGCCTCAATAAGCTAAATGAAGCAATAATGCTGCAGGATCACACACTCGTCCCCCTGCAGCTTTTACAAGGGGAGATTTGTAAAATTGTACGAAGCAGAAAATGACGTTGGTCCATCCTGAGAGCAATCATTTACGAAGGTACAATCCGTCCTGTCCTGGTCTGTGAGGGTCCGTGACCGATCCTAATCATGGAGAAGGAGGCGGTTCTCTGGAGGCAACACTGAGTGACGCTGAGGGTGCCAATACTTTAACGTTTAGTACTGCTACAGGGAGGCTTGACTGCAGAAGATGTTAAAATTTCTCTTTCTGAATCTTTAAAAGTGTTCAGTTGTACCTGTAGTGCACTCGGTAGCTATTACGTTGGACCTGATGAAGTGAACATACAGAGTGAAAATGTAGATATTTGGAGTTTCACCTGATTTTAGGTTGGAATAATTTTAATGAATCACAGATAAGAAATTCAAACAAACGATAAATAAGACTAAAGTGGAGGAGGATGTTTGCGGATGATGAAGTCTGAACAAAGCACTTACACTTTCACACACACGATGCACACTCCTGGGAGATGGAAAGAAAAAGGAAAGGAAGGACATGAATGTAGGCTAGAGAAGGAAAGAAGGACAGGAAAGATGGATGGGATGAAAGAGAGAAAGACAAAAGCATTAATCAGGAGAATGAAATAATAAAAGAATCTTCTGCCTCCGTTGTGTGTTTGAGCTCTGATGAGGAAAGTTTATTAAAACAATAATTTTGGAATTGTAAAAGTGAATTTTCAGACATTTGCATAAAGAAGGGAAATCCCCCCCCCCCTTTTATATTTTTATATATTTTTTTTCTTGGATGTAATGTTTTAAAAAGATGCAGTCATGCATTACTCAATACTGCTGGGTAAATGAGGACGGACACACACACACACACACACACACACACCCCTTTTATTCCACCAACAGGAAGTGTGTCAGCACTCTAAACTAAAGCAGGCATTATGTAATCTCTAAATTAGGATGAAGTCCAAGCTGGACGTGCTCAGGATTTAGAGAAACCGCCGATGGTGATGTTGGTGTTTGTTCTGCTGTGGAGGAGAAACACCACGTCATCAGAACCGCACTCACAGTCTCACGACAGCAATCAGCGCATTTTAACTGAGAGTATTATCAGAGATTCAAACTCAGGATTCCGTCATTCTTTTTTTTTATTCGAAAAAAGATTTTAAATTTTTTACAAACTGGTAGAGTACTGAACCTGATGATGATGATTGTTTTCCTGACACTGAAATTATCTCTCATCTCTCATTATCTCTAGCCGCTTTATCCTTCTACAGGGTCGCAGGCGAGCTGGATCCTATCCCAGCTGACTACGGGTGAAAGGCGGGGTTCACCCTGGACAAGTCGCCAGGTCATCACAGGGCTGACACATAGACACAGACAACCATTCACACTCACATTCACACCTACGCTCAATTTAGAGTCACCAGTTAACCTAACCTGCATGTCTTTGGACTGTGGGGGAAACCGGAGCACCCGGAGGAAACCCACGCGGACACGGGGAGAACATGCAAACTCCACACAGAAAGGCCCTCGCCGGCCCCGGGGCTCGAACCCAGGACCTTCTTGCTGTGAGGCGACAGCGCTAACCACTACACCACCGTGCCGCCTAAATATCTTTGTATTGAATTCAATTGAATACAGGCTAAAAAAAGGATTTGCAAATCATTGTATTCTGTTTTTCTTATTTATGTTTTACGCAGCGTCCCAACAGTTTTAGAACTGGGGTTGTAATCATTAAAAAAATGATCTTGGACAGAAATTTCAGCTTGTAACCTTACAGTCACATCAGAGAGGGAGAGGGAGAGACAGGGGGAGGGAGGGAGAGACAGGAGAGAGAGGGAGAGAGAGAGACAGGAGAGAGGGAGAGACAGGGGAGAGAGGAAGAGAGAGGGGGAGAGAGGGAGAGACGGGGGAGAGAGGGAGAGACAGGAGAGAGAGGGAGAGAGAGAGACAGGAGAGAGGGAGAGACAGGGGAGAGAGGAAGAGAGAGGGGGAGAGACGGGGGAGAGAGGGAGAGACGGGAGAGAGAGAGAGACAGGAGAGAGGGAGAGACAGGGGAGAGAGGAAGAGAGAGAGGGGGAGAGAGGGAGAGACAGGGGAGAGAGGAAGAGAGAGAGGGGGGAGAGAGGGAGAGACGGGAGAGAGAGGGAGAGACAGGGGAGAGAGGAAGAGAGAGAGGGGGAGAGAGGGAGAGAGAGAGACGGGGAGAGAGGGAAAGGGATAGAGGGAGAGATGTCTGGTGTTTTTCGTTGTTCATGACCCACTTTGTGATTTTCTCCAGATAAACTGAACACGTGTCGTTCTTCCCACACGACTCTACATCATCATGTCATCTGTTCAATGTCTCCAGTCAAAATACGACCTGATAATCATCCGTTATCTCTCACACAGGAAGACGAATCACCTTATTTATACTTGAACAGAAACCTTCATGTTGTGTCTTAAATCCGGCGCTGAGCAGAAAGGAATGTCTCTCTCTCCGTCTGACTGTCGCAGGGTCCTGAGGTCACGTCCAAAAACACGAGAAACGTCTCCTTTCAGTTTCGGGCAAAGTAACGTGTGAATGTCAGCGTTGTGTTCTCTCGCTTTTACACTCGACCCAGTCAACATTTAAAATGTTTTTATTTACTGTTATTTTTTTCCCACAGCACTGGTTATAAATTAAAATATTAATTTAAAGAATTCATATAAAATAAATATAGACTTTATCACTGGCTCTCTGTTGCCTCACTGCGAGAGGGTTCTGGGTTCGAACCTCACGGCTGACTGGAGTCTTTCGGTGCGGAGCATGTTCTCTCCCCGTGTCTGTGTGGGTTTCCTCCGGGTCTCCAGTTTCCTCCCTCAGTCCAAAGACATGTGGATTCAGTGAACTGACTCTAAACCCCCAGGAGTGAGTGTGAGTGTGATGGTTGTTCATCCCTGCGATAGATTGGGGACCCACCCAGGGTGAACCCCGCCCCTCACCTGAAATCAGCGGGGCTTGGCTCCAGCTCATCCGCGACCCTGACGGGTGTGTGGGACGGGAAACAGATGGATGGATGTTTAATATTGCGTCAGGCAGCAGAGACGGCGGTGGTTTCAGGTCAATGCTCTTATTAGACAGGAGAGTGATTGAAAATATTCAACAAATAAATCAGAAGGAACAAAAACCCAGAGAACAAAAAAAACCCACAGAATCACGAACAGGAGGAGATGAGATCTAGTGTCTGAGGAGAGAGAGAACAGAGGAACAGAGGAACATGGGACAAAACCTCACTTCAACAAATTATGAGGGAATTGTAGTGTGTGTGTGTGTGTGTGAGAGAGAGAGAGAGAGAGAGATATTCCAGACACGTTGCTTTCTAACTATTAAATTAAAGTTTGGTTGGCGTGGGGCGGCCTTGGGCTGAGGTGCCCTTGAGCGAGGGTACCGAACCCCTGCCTGCTCCCCGGGCGCTCTGGTGTAGCTGCCCACTGCTCTGAGTGTGTGTGTGTGTTCACTGCTTCAGATGGGTTAAATGCAGAGGATGAATTTCACTGTGCTTGAAGTGTGCATGTGACAAATAAAGATTTCTTCTTCTTCTTAAAAAAAATTATATATATATATATAAATGATTTTTTTAATGTATACATTTAAATATGGATGTAAACACTGCCTCGTCTGTAAAGGCTTGCACTCGTTTCATGTCGTAATCCACAGGTGAAAAACCCCTCCATTTTAAAACCGCACTAGCGAAGTGTGTTACAGCAAAAATATACAAATACAGCGTCACACTGAGAAATTTTAAGATTTGCATTTTCATGAAGTACAAAATGCATCGTGATCATTAGTTTAATGAAAAAATCAGATGAAGCTGTTCCTGTGTCTCCTGCTGCTGTGCAAATTTACAGCCAAAAAAAAAGGTTTTCGATCTCCTCCACTGCTCCGACAGAACACACACAATAGCTCGGGTAATAAGAGCTCGGTTATTCCCACCTGTATTGAGAGAGAATAAAGAGACTGTGAATCAGACGCTGATGTTCACGCTGAGTGCGTCAGAGACACGGGAGGAGAAGAAAAGACAAAAAAATTGAAAGTTTAATTATAGATTTAAATTTGAGCTCATTGTTTGATCAATTTTCAGAAACTAAAAGGTGTGTGTGTGTGTGTGTGTGTGTGTGTGTGTGTGTGTGTGTGAGAGAGAGAGACTAAAGTGGAAGTTTCAGTAGTCCATTGAAATATCACACACTTTAATGGAACTGAATTTATACAGAAATCACCTTTTAAAATTAAACAGCATTAAAAAGGTAAATCTGATTACGTTCTGAATCTTTTATGACTTTTAAAATGATCATCAGTGGAAGCTGATTTAAACTCGTACATAAGTCTTCACACACACACACACACACACACACACACACACATCTCCATGGTTTCTAAATGTTTGTGTGTTAATGTTAATAAAATTATCCCTTTATATTATATTTACAGTCCGACATTTTTAACCTTGAAAAATAAAAATCCTGAATTATTTCTGTATAACAGCACGAGGAGGTCAGACTTTAACACGAGAGAGAGGGAGAGAGGAGAGAGAGAGAGAGGGAGGGAGAGAGAGAGAGGGAGAGAGAAAGAGTGGGGGAGGGAGGGAGAGAGAGAGAGAGAGTGGGAGGGAGAGGGAGGGAGAGAGAGAGAGAGAGGGAGGGAGAGAGAGAGAGGGAGAGAGAAAGAGTGGGGGAGGAGGGAGAGAGAGAGAGAGAGGTGGGAGGGAGAGGGAGGGAGAGAGAGAGGGAGAGAGAGAGAGAGAGGGAGGGAAGGAGAGGGAGGGAGAGAGGGGAGAGAGAGAGAGAGGGAGGGAAGGAGAGGGAGGGAGAGAGGGAGAGAGAGAGAGAGGGAGGGAGGGAGAGAGAAGGAGAGAGAGAGAGTGGGAGAGAGGGAGGGAGAGAGAGAGAGAGGGTGGGAGAGAGAGAGGGTGGGAGAGAGGGAGAGGGAGGGAGAGAGAGAGAGAGGGAGAGAGAGGGAGGGAGAGAGAGAGGGTGGGGGGAGAGGGAGGGAGAGAGAGAGAGAGGGAGGGAGAGAGGGTGGAGAGAGGGTGGGAGAGAGAGAGGGGGTGGGGGAGAGGGAGGGAGAGAGAGAGAGAGAGAGGGAGGGAGAGAGGGTGGGAGAGATGAGAGAGGGTGGGGAGAGGGAGGGAGAGAGTGGGAGAGAGAGAGGGAGGGAGAGG